>NW_024534070.1:0-37987 GCF_016097555.1 Gigantopelta aegis | reverse complement strand
ATTAAAGTTAAAAGAACTTGTTTTGGTAGACTACTTGTCAACTCTCAGTGACAAAGGTCTTGTCTGTTTCTAAAAAATGAAAATATTCTCTAATAGTTGGATGTAGTCAACAAATCAAGCTTACTTGCTGAAGTTAATGGTGTTCTTTTTAATCAGACAATCAAGCATTATTCCTATAACAAACCTCTAGCAAAACTGGTATTGTTCCTGTTTCTGTTTTGCAAGAGCTCTTCAGACTATGATAAAAATATGCTTATTGATTTTTTAAAAAGCATGGAATTTTTGTCATGTTATCGATTTAAACACCTGAATCTATTACTACCAACTTGTCTTCATCAGATCACATTTCGAATGTTGATGTTCTTTTCTTTCCCACTGCAGAGCGTCCTCAGATTTAAATGATCATTTCACGAGTGGATTTTGCTGGTGCTTGTATTGCCCTAATAAATTTCAATTCCTTTCTGTTCGCTTCCTGCATGTTCTTTTGCTTCGATTAGCGTATCTATTTTGCCTTCCTCGTTGTCAGAAAGTTGGTGATTTGGCGCAACATCTCCTGTATTGCAGTTGAATCATCATTGTACAGTTTGGAAGAATGTCATATTTTGGAAACATAGAAATGATGTCGTAGTGGAAGTGACAATGAATAATAGATATGTCACTGTGTTTTTTCCAATGTCAAGGAACTGTAAAATCAAAATATGTTGCTCTATTATAAAAATAGTTCTTTCTCTTCAAAAGCAGTTTTTGTCCATGTAAAATTGAAGAGTACATCTATCCCTTCTGGATCTTTATCTGACTTCGTATTAAGGCCATTTCGAACAAATACTCTATAAACTAAGTGATGTAGCTCAGGAATCGCTAGTTACATGAGGAATATTTATCATCTATGAAGTCAAGACTCTTCAATCAATGTCATATACATTTGTCTATATGAGCCATACATTTTCCTTGCCACCAGCAGTCATCCATGCGTTGTTCTCCACTAGTAAAATCAATCAGATTATTCCTCAGAGATACCTTGAACACATAAAAGAATTTGCTACCAGTATAATGTCATCTTGTAATACATCCAAGAGGAGCACCTATTCTGCCATTGCCAGTCCATCTTCAATGACTATAGTTTTTTCATTGGACAAAATCCTTTGGTAAGTTTACAATACTATATTAACCTAATACATACATATCTTCGTTATAATATGAATAAATGAGCTTATACATATTTATATGTGAACACAATCAATTATACAAATACCAAACTTCAGAAGATATTTAACACATTATCCTGTGTACTCATTATTTCAATATATATATTTTATTAAAATTAAGGTTCTATCAATTATTTTTTGTTAATTTTGCATACAAACAGCATTTAATACAGGATGAGATTATAGAAGTTGCAAAAGATCGCCTTCAATTTATTCAACTCTAAAAGGTTTGATTATAGATATCTGAGTGCATATCTAAGGACATTGCGTAGTAAAACGATAGCTTTCTTATTACACTGTAAAAATGATTGGTTTGATTTAACCATTATTTGGTTATATAGGTTGCAATTACAAACTTATCTTTGCTAGAAAAAATAAGCATAATACTGTTTTTTAGTAACATTACTAATGGTCCTACTGTTTATGTAGCTACATAACCAATAATTTCATAGTACATTAGTAATCAAAGTAGTATTAGGTTACTTTTTACATATGCAACCCCACATAACCATGTATTGGTTAAATTAACTAATCAATTTTACAGTGTATAGTTAGTCTTAATATACATATACTTTGTCATCACTTATGATTCTGATCTTTCTGATTTGTTAGGAAAAAGTCCTGACAGAAGTGTGACCTCCAACAACTTATGGCAGGTATTGCTTTTAAGTGGTATATTAAATTGCTGAATGTAAACTTGGAATTCAATACACCACATTTGGCTACTTTACAAACTCAAACTGCAGAAGATATTGATTAATCTAGTACTTGCCAAAGTACTTACAAATTTGAATGTGATACCATGCTATACATAACCATGCCACCAATGCATTGTATTTTACAAAGTCCACCTGTTGACAGTAAATTTACTTGCATGTTAGATTGAAAACTTCTTAAAAATTGCAACATTATAATGCCCATGCAAATATTACTTATCTTTTTGTTAATTTTTGACATTTGTTCTTCTACTTATAAAAGCAACACTTGTGACATTTTATGTCTAGATGACAATAACTTTGTGTGTTGTATGCGAATCCACCTATTGAGGATACTTGTATTTCATTGAATTGTTAAGCTAGGGAATATTACAATCATAGTTCTTATTTCTTAGTAATTTGCGAGCTTAAAACTTATGTAGCCAAGAAAAAGGAACAATTATATCTGTGAATGATGATATGTTGGAGCTATTGACTTCTACTGGTAAAATTCCAATTATTATATGTAACTGTTATGTTTAATAGCAAAGTGTTAGGGATACATTTTGTAGCTTGTAATTTCATTGTGGCTTTGTTTTACTAGTTTGAATATAATTTCATGTTCATTATTTTGATACATAACAATAGATGATTTACCTGAAACAAGAAGTTTGCCCAAGAACAACAAGAGAGTAATGTCAGAGGTATATTATTATTATTAATGCATGTGTGTGTAGATTTGAATTAAGAGATGATGATGTTTAATTAGTAAATAATTTTAAAGGGTATTAGCAATATAGGGACACCTGTATCTTTAGTTATAATTTCAGTGACTTAGTTGTTCAATGAGTTAAGCAAATACCATAGATTGGGAAATTTTATTGTGAAAAATGTTCGGAACATTAGACAATATAATTATGAAAAATAAACATAGCAACATAGCACATTGAAATATTTATTGTATGTAATGCACATGTTACATGATGGTATTAAAAGTATAGATAGTGTAGATATGACTGACATGATATTTTGAGATACCTGAAACCTACTGATGGACTGCCAAATCCAAATAGTTTTATATCATCCTCCACACTGCCACAGGCAATTGCTTAATAAACTTTCGTACACACATCTTGTGTTCAAAATATTTTCTATATATATTTTTTATGAAACATTTCTGATACAAAAGTTTCCCAATCTATGATAGCTTACAAGTAATACTTTATAACACAGTATAAATATTGTTGCTTTAATAGCTATTACTGGTATATTTGACTACTTTCATTGATTGTGCTATATTGTTATTATAGGATATGTAACACAAACATACAAAATAATATTAAGCAGCAAAATGATGGTAAGTTTTTGTTACTTAACCTGTATATGATTACTTAACAATTCATAAATGACAAAGTGCTTCATGATAGGAGGTGTGACACAAACAGACAAGAGCACAATTGATGAGCAAGCTGATGGTAAAGTACTTCATCTTGACCTGTGTCACAATGATCCCTTCTCAACATAGGTATCAATAAAGGTGTTAGTGATTCTATCACAGAGAACAATAACACTGTTAGTGGTAAGTTTATAATTGAGTATAGAAAGGTAATGTATGTATTAATTTATTGTATCTATAGTTAAATGCAATCCATCGGAAATTTTTGAAACTCATTCTGCTGATCTTTGTGATATACTTGTAGATGCTAAGCCTCATTGTATCGTAAACAAACTTGTCTCTGCTAAATTGTTGCCATCAAACATTAAAAAGGATGTTAAAAGTACAACTGATATATATGATAAGGCTAATAAATTGTAGAGACGCTACAGGAACTGATAGATGATGATGAACACCCAATTGAGTTGCTAAAGAAGATTTGTGGTTTTCTTTTAGAACAAACTGACAAGACTTTAAAGGACATTGGTACTAAAATAATGAGTCAACTATAGAGTGTAAGTTGAAAATATTACATGAACACACATAACATCTATAATGTTAAAATAGATTAATTAAATAATTAAATTTATAATAATTGCTTGCTTGGTTTTGCATTGAGTTCATAATCAAATAAAATGTATTAGAAATAGCTGACATGTGCTTTCTCTATTAAATGATAAACTGATCATAAGCTTATAATAATACTAACAATACTAGTGTATTATTATATACAATAATACTCAAAGAGACAGTGATAATAACTTGTAATAACTACATGTTCTTTTCTATTGTAGATTACATGTTCTTTGGATAGACTCCTTCCTTTTACAGTTTGTTAAATTTGTTGCTATCTAATACTTTATTTAGTAGACTGTATCAGTGTTTGTTACTTGAACTATTAGATTATAATATATTATTATGTTTGTTTTGTAGATTTCCCTCCATTTTTAATATTTTGGATGTAATGTACATAATGCTGTATATTATAAGTCTCAATTTAAATGTTTAGATATTGCTATATCTTAAATTCGTACATTACTTCAAAGAAAACTTTAAAATTCTCAAAGAGTACATGTACAATAAATCTATAACCACATAAAATTATAATTAATAGGGAAATTATAATACATAAACTAGCAATGTTATATTTTCAAATATCATAAATTGACATAACCGAACACAGTTTGTACAGTCAAACTGCTGCTCATCTCATGACAATATTTGGAAACTTGAGTACATGTTAACACAATTAACTATAATTATATGTTATAATTACAATTAAACATTCCAGTCATCCATAAAATATTATACTACTAAAATCAGATGATATAGTCTTTCAAAAGAGGAAGTAGCATAGTATAGCATTAAGCAAACCTTTTAGGCTATGGACTTCTGATACTAATAGTACTTAACATCAATAGTATATCTATGTAACTAGGTTGTATGCAAAATGGAGGCTAATGATTCTGTTATATGCATTTGCAGTATAATTTATGGGTAATGTCTATTTGTACAACACAAGGAAGTCCATTCTGTATTGAGAATTAATACTATATTGTAGACCCTAAACTATAAAAATTAAAACTAAATGCATTAATTTCATATTGGAGTATGCACCTCCTGTACTATATCAATACAGACTACATATATATAATTATACAACTTATACTAATCAACTCAACAACATTGCTTGCAATAATTTTAAGTACTCACCAGTTAATATTACTAAGTTAATAATCTGAAGAGATGATTGTGTTTTCATTGATATCATTATAGGAATGTATAATTATGTGTAAAATAACTAAAAATATCTATTAGTTTCATGAACATATACAATATTAAATCAAAAATTATATAACAAAGTTAATATATATTGTTGTTAGTCATAATTACTATTTTTATTAATATCTTATAAATTATTATACATTTTAGTTTGTACTTACACATAGATACATGTAGACGCGTATTATTATAATTAACACTTAAATATGAAAAGGGTTAAAAATTGAGGCTGTCTCATGGTTGGAAGGAAGACAAGACTACTGGAGATAGTGCTCCCAGTACTAGTCTCTCTAATATATTTACCTCATATACTGGGACATAGAAGAGAATAGAATGTATAGACTTAGTTGATACAAATGAACACTTTAAGGTAAGTGTAATATAAACAAAATTGAACATCAAAAGTATCACAAGTTTATTTTGATCTAATCATTTTTATTAGTATAATCTGTCTAGAGTGATATTTTGAACTGATATGGCAGTTGTGAATGTGAATGTAGTTTATTTAGAAAGTAAGTCATACAACATACTTAACATTGAAGATTAAGTTAATGTTAATGAATTCTGTAATGTATCATGTAAAGTATGTCATTATACTGTGTTTATTACTATTATTACATTATTGCTGGTACATTTAAGTTTTATTTAGTTTAACTGTCTATATTATGTAGCAATACAATAGTGGCAATTGTAAATGTGGGTGTGGTGTTTACCTGAATATTAGGAAGAAAGAGTTATTGCTGGTAACTTAAGGTTTGAAATTGTCTGTAATAGTCATTTTTATAACTATTCTATCCATAGGAGTGTTGTCGTGGCAACCATAAAATTGGGTGTAGTGTCTTTACCCTGAATATTAGGAAAGAAAGAGTTTTTGTTGTTAACTTAAGGTTTGAAATTGTCTGTAATAGTCATTTTTATAACTATTCTATGCATAGGAGTGTTGTCGTGGCAACCGTAAAATTGGATGTAGTGTCTTTACCCTGAATATTAGAAAGAAAGAGAGTTATTGCTGGTAACTTAAGGTTTGAAATTGTCTGTAATAGTCATTTTTATAACTATTTTATGTATAGGAGTGTTGTCATGGCAACCGTAAAATTGGGTGTATTGTCTTACCCTGAATATTAGGAAGAAAGAGTTATTGCTGGTAACTTAAGGTTTGAAATTGTCTGTAATAGTCATTTTTATAACTATTCTATACATAGGAGTGTTGTCGTGGCAACCATAAAATTGGGTGTTGTGTCTTTACCCTGAATATTAGGAAGAAAGAGTTATTGCTGGTACCTTAAGGTTTTAACTTGTCTTTAATAGTCATTTTTATAACTATTCTATCCATAGGAGTGTTGTCGTGGCAACCGTAAAATTGGGTGTTGTGTCTTTACCCTGAGTATTATTAGAAAGAAAGAGTTCTTGCTGGTAACTTAAGGTTTTAAATTGTCTGTAATAGTCATTTTTATAACTATTCTATGCATAGGAGTGTTGTCATGGCAACCGTAAAATTGGATGTTGTGTCTTTACCCTGAATATTAGGAAGAAAGTTATCGCTGGAAACTTAAGGTTTGAAATTGTCTATAATAGTCATTTTTATAACTATTCTATACATAGGAGTGTTGTCATGACAACCGTAAAATTGGGTGTTGTGTCTTTACCCTGAGTATTAGGAAGAAAAAAGTTATTGCTGGTAACTTAAGGTTTGAAATTATCTATAATAGTCATTTTTATAACTATTCTATGCATAGGAGTGTTGTCGTGACAACCGTAAAATTGGATGTTGTGTCTTTACCCTGAATATTAGGAAGAAAGAGTTATTGCTGGTAACGTAAGGTTTGAAATTAGTTTAATAATCATTTTTATAACTATTCTATCCATAGGAGTGTTGCCGTGGCAACCATAAAATTGGGTGTAGTGTCTTTACACTGAATATTAGAGAGAAAGAGTTATCACTGGTAACTTAAGGCTTGAAATAGTCTGTAATAGTCATTTTTCTAACTATTCTATGCATAGGAGTGTTGTCATGGCAACCGTAAAAAAAAAGGGTGTAGTGTTTTTACCCTGAATATTAGGAATAAAGAGTTATTGCTGGTAACTTAAGTTTTGAAATTGTCTGTAATAGTCATTTTTATAACTATTCTATCCATAGGAGTGTTGTCATGGCAACCGTAAAATTGGATGTATGTCTTTACCCTGAATATTAGGAAGAAAGAGTTATTGCTGGTACCTTACGGTTTGAAATTGTCTGTAATAGTCATTTTTATAACTATTCTATACATAGGAGTGTTGTCATGACAACCGTAAAATTGGGTGTTGTGTCTTTACCCTGAATATTAGGAAGAAAGAGTTATTGCTGGTAACTTAAGGTTTGAAATTGTCTGTAAATAGTCATTTTTATTACAATTCTATGCAAAGGAGTGTTGTCATGGTAACTGTAAAATTAGGTATTGTGTCTTTACCCTGAATATTTGGAAGAAAGAGAGAGTTATTGCTGGTAACGTAAGGTTTGAAATTATGTATAATAGTCATTTTTATAACTATTCTATCCATAGGAGTGTTGTCGTGGCAACCATAAAATTGGATGTAGTGTCTTTACACTGAATATTAGGAAGAAAGAGTTATCGCTGGTAACTTAAGGTTTGAAATTGTCTGTAATAGTCATTTTTATAACTATTCTATCCATAGGAGTGTTGTCGTGGCAAGTGTAAAATTGGATATGGTGTCTTTACCCTGAATATTAAGAAGAAAGAGTTATTGCTGGTACCTTAATGTTTAAAATTGTCTGTAATAGTCATTTTTATAACTATTTATACATAGGAGTGTTGTCAATGCAACCGTAAAATTGGGTGTTGTGTCTTTACCCTGAATATTAGAAGAAAGGTTTGATATTATGGTATAAACATCTGTAATAGTCATTTTTATAACAATTCTATGCATAGGAGTGTTGTCGTGACAACAGTAAAATTGGGTATTGTGTCTTTACCCTGAGTATTAAGAAGAAAGAAAGAGTTATTGCTGGTAACTTAAGGTTGAAATTGTCTGTAATAGTCATTTTTATATCTATTCTATGCATAGAAGTGTTGTCATGACAACCGTAAAATTGGGTATTGTGTCTTTACTCTGAGTATTAGGAAGAAAGAAAGAGTTATTGCTGGTAACTTAAGGTTTGAAATTATGTATAATAGTCATTTTTATAACAATTCTATCCAAAGGAGTGTTGTCGTGACAACTGTAAAATTGTGTATTGTGTCTTACCCTGAATGTTAGGAAGAAAGAGAGAGTTATTGCTGGTAACTTAAGGTTTGAAATTATGTATATAATCATTTATATAACTATTCTATCCATAGGAGTGTTGCCGTGGCAACCATAAAATTGGTGTAGTGTCTTTACACTGAATATTAGGAGAAAAGAGTTATCACTGGTAACTTAAGGCTTGAAATTGTCTGTAATAGTCATTTTTATAACTATTCTATGCATAGGAGTGTTGTCATGGCAACCGTAAAAAAGGGTGTGGTGTTTTTACCCTGAATATTACGAATAAAGAGTTATTGCTGGTAACTTAAGTTTTGAAATTGTCTGTAATAGTCATTTTTATAACTATTCTATCCATAGGAGTGTTGTTTGGCAAGTGTAAAATTGGATATGGTGTCTTTACCCTGAATATTAGGAAGAAAGAGTTATTGCTGGTACCTTACTGTTTGAAATTGTCTGTAATAGTCATTTTTATAACTATTCTATACATAGGAGTGTGTCATGGCAACCGTAAAATTGGGATATGGTGTCTTTACCCTGAATATTAAGAAGAATAAGTTATTGCTGGTACCTTAAGGTTTGAAATTGTCTATAATAGTCATTTTTATAACTATTCTATGCATAGGAGTGTTGTCGTGGCAACCATAAAATTGGGTGTAGTTGTCATTACCCTGAATATTAGGAAGAAAGAGTTATCGCTGGAAACTTAAGTTTTGAAATTGTCTATAATTGTCATTTTTATAACTATTCTATGCATAGGAGTGTTGTCGTGACAACAGTAAAATTGGGTGTTGTGTCTTTACCCTGAATATTAGGAAGAAAGAGAGAGTTATGCTGGTAACTTAAGGTTTGAAATTGTCTGTAATAGTCATTTTTATGTCTATTCTAAGTATAGGAGTGTTGTCATGACAACCGTAAAATTGGGTATTGTGTCTTTACCCTGAATATTAGGAAGAAAGAGAGAGTTATTGCTTGTAACTTAAGGTTTAAAATTGTCTGTAATAGTCATTTTTATGTCTATTCTAAGTATAGGTGTGTTGTCATGACAACCGTAAAATTGGGTATGTGTCTTTACACTGAATATTAGTAAGGTTTGATATTAATGTTTGAAACAGTCATTTTTTTTATACAATTCTATGCATAGGAGTGTTGTCGTGGCAACCGTAAAATTGGGTGTCGTGTCTTTACACTGAATATTAGGAAGAAAGAGAGAGTTATTGCTGGTAATTTAAGGTTTGAAATTATGTATAATAGTCATTTTTATAACTATTCTATGCATAGGAGTGTTGCCGTGGTAACTGTAAAATTGGGTATTGTGTCTTTACCCTGAATATAAGGAAGAAAGAGAGAGTTATTGCTGGTAACTTAAGGTTTGAAATTGTCTGTAATAGTCATTTTTATATCTATTCTATACATAGGAGTGTTGTCATGACAACCATAAAATTGGTGTTGTGTCTTTACCCTGAGTATTAGGAAGAAAGAGAGAGTTATTGCTGGTAACTTAAGGTTGAAATTGTCTGTAATAGTCATTTTTATAACTATTCTATGCATAGGAGTGTTGTCGTGACAACTGTAAAATTGTGTATTGTGTCTTTACCCTGAATATTTGAAAGAAAGAGAGAGAGTTTATTGCTGGTAATGTAAGGTTTGAAATTATGTATAATAGTCACTTTATAACTACTATTCTATCCATAGGAGTGTTGTCGTGGCAACCATAAAATTGGTGTAGTGTTTTTACACTGAATATTAGAGAGAAAGTTATCGCTGGTAACTTAAGGCTTTGAAATAGTCTGTAATAGTCATTTTTCTAACTATTCTATGCATAGGAGTGTTGTCATGGCAACCGTAAAAAAGGTGTGTGTGTTTTTTTACCCTGAATATTACGAATAAAGAGTTATTGCTGGTAACTTAAGTTTTGAAATTGTCTGTAATAGTCATTTTTATAACTATTCTATCCATAGGAGTGTTGTCATGGCAACCGTAAAATTGGATATGGTGTCTTTACCCTGAATATTAGGAAGAAAGAGTTATTGCTAGTAAGTTATGGTTTGAATTGTCTATAATAGTCATTTTTATAATTATTCTATGCATAGGAGTGTTGTCATGGCAACCATAAAATTGGGTGTTGTGTCTTTACCCTGAATATTAGGAAGAAAGAGTTATTGCTAGTAAGTTGTGGTTTGAAATTGTCTGTAATAGTCGTTTTTATAACTATTCTATGCATAGGTGTGTTGTCGTGGCAACCATAAACTTGGGTGTGATGTCTTTACCCTGAATATTAAGAAGAAAGAGTTATTGCTGATAAGTTAAGGTTTGAAATTATCTGTAATAGTCATTTTTATAACTATTCCATGCATAGGACTGTTGTCGTGGCAAATATAAAATTGGGCATGGTGTCTTTACCCTGAATATTAGGAAGAAGAAGAGTTACTGCTGGTAAGTTAATGTTTGAAATTGTTTGTAAGTCATTTTTATAATTATTCTATACATAGGTGTGTTGTCGTGGCAACAGTAAACTTGGGTGTGGTGTCTTTACCCTGAATATTAAGAAGAAAGAGTTATTGCTGATAAGTTAAGGTTTGAAATTATCTGTAACAGTCATTTTTATAACTATAAGTTATGCATTATTAGTGTTGTCATGGCAACCATAAAATTGGGTGTGTGGTATCTTCATTCTGAATATTAGGAAGAAAGAGTTATTACTGGTAATTTAAGGTTTAAAATTGTCTGTAATAGTCATTTTTTATAACTATTCTATGCATAGGAGTGTTGTCATGGCAACTGTAAAATTAGGTGTGGTGTCTTTACCCTGTATATTAAGAAGAGTTTTTGCTGGTTACTTAAGGTTTGAAATTGTCTGTAATAGTCATTTTTATAACTACTCTATGCATAGGAATGTTGTCGTGGCAACCATAAAATTGGGTGTGGTGTCTTTACCCTGAATATTAGAAGAAAGAGTTATTGCTGGTAAGTTAAGGTTTGAAATTGTCTATAATAGTCATTTTTATAACTATTCTATGCATAGGTGTGTTGTCTTGGCAACCGTGAAATTGGGTGGGATGTCTTTACCCTGAATATTAAGAAGGAAGAGTTATTGCTGGTAACTAAGATTTAAAATTGTCTGTAATAGTCATTTTTTAAACTGTTCTATGCATAGGAGTGTTGTTTGTGGTAACCGTAAAATTGTGTGTGATATCTTTACCCCTGATATTAGGAAGAAAGATTTATTGCTGGTAAGTTAAGGTTTGAAATTGTCTATAATAGTCATTTTTATAATTATTCTGTGCATAGGAGCGTTGTCATGGCAACTGTAAAATTGGGTGTGATGTCTTTACCCTGAATATTAGGAAGAGTTATTGCTGGTAAGTTAAGGTTTGAAATTGTCTGTAATAGTCAATAGACAATTTCAAACCTTAAATTGATGTAGTGACATTAATAGGTTGTTTTTTTGGTTTTATAACTTGGATATTGTATCATCAGTAGTAGAGGGAAAATGTAGACTTTTAGCAAATTGGTTAATAATTAAAAAGCCTTCTGGGATTGGAGAGTTTAGCAACCTTTGTCTCACATTATGGAAAGTTATCATTAGTTAGGAGTGTACATGGTACTTATGATAATTGACTGTTAAGTAGCTCCTCTATCAGTATTTTTATAATAATTCACATATTACCCTACAAGATGTGAAATGTCTTGTTTTGTAATAAATATATATACTTGTTGGTAGTATTTCAAACACATAACATTAAGCAAATTAAGTCACAAAGACCCCATAGTCATGTCCATTTGATTGATTTGGTTGGTCCTGTATAAACAAGTTTTTGTTTTATATCATACCAGTTGGAGAATTTTCAAGTGTTTATTTGATGAATTTTCAATTATTGGCTTACATTTTTAAAGTCAAAACTGCCAAACTTTCATATTATTACTGGCAGGAATCAGGGCTGCCAAGAGGGGGGGACAAAATGGGGCAATTTGCCCCGGGCCCCATCTTCTTGCGGCCCCAAGATCATGAATACATGTAATTTTTTGGCAGATTTCCTTTTAATTATGCAATAGAATAAAATTTATGAGGTGTAAATTACGTCTGACAAACTTGATTGTGTTGGCATGTGAACGAGATATTGCAATAGGATTAGATTACAATGACATTATTATGTCATTTGCGAAGAAAAAAGCCAGAAAGGTTTTACTGACAAGCCAATAATATAAACTTAATTTGCATGTCTATTTGTTCACATGAATTTAACACAGTATTCTACTAAAGCCTGATACATGTAAGGGCCCACATTTGAAAACTTGCCCTGGGCCCCAAAGTCAAGATCTTCACAAGTTGTTAGTTCATCAATTACTAAGCCTTCCATATATATATTTTTTACTTTCCTTCATATTCATACATAGTTAGGTAAGAGCAATAAATGATTTGTTTACATATATTTTAAGTTCTAAGACAGTTAATGACTATTGAATATCATTGTTATAGTCACATTTGATACATAGGACTAATGTTAAGTAATGATACCAGTACATATAGTGGTATTGATTACAAACCAGTTTGAGTTAGTTTTAAGAAGAACTTGTTTGTATTAAGTCTGTAATTCTATCATTATAATGTAATGTAATATAATAATATTGTGATATGGATAGTTAAGTTACTGATCTTGATGATAATTGTGTTAGTTTATCCACAAAATAAACAAAATACTCAGAGTATCCTGATATTGACTAGGACAAAATGATTGATGAGTCAGTGTTGTAGTTAATTACATAACATATAGTGTTTTTTTATTATCTTACTTTGTAGTAATGTAAAAGTAATGGATTAGTATTTTAGTTATTGTTATTGTTATTGTAAAGCAATTGTAATAATTATTGTTTTAGTTATTAATTGTTCACAAAAACTCCAAGAATTTTAGTTTTAGTTATAGTAATAGGTTTTTAGTTATTGTTATTATAAATCATTAAACCAAAGAAGTTAATAAACTTAACTACCATGCTAAATATGCAAGTAATCCTTGTTATTTTTGATCAATACTTCTTTTTCAAGGTTATTGCCAATTAGCCTATTTCTTTTTCCAATACATGCATTTCCGACTATTGAAAAAATCCTTTCTACAGGTGCTAAAGAGGCTGGCACAACTAGTACATCACATGCTAACTTAGAGAGTATTGGAAATAGTGACTCTGATTTGACCCAGAAGTCCAAAGCGTCCATCGCATCTGGAGGGTTGCTCTTTCTTTGTTGAATGAAAAATTTCTTCTTGTTCTTCAAAGGTAGTTGATGCAATTTCTTTATTCTGCTTAGAAACCAGCTTTGACAAATACTGAAATTTTGTTAGTGGTGGCTCAATGACCAGTTCTTTGGTATTTTCTTGGGTGGTAATGTCTTTTTCATCTCTGGTTTTGCCGTGACTTTGTACTTGTGTATCAACGAAATACTTGACAAGTTCCTTTAAGTAGCATATTCCTTTGTCTAGCTGTTCATTGGAAAGAATCAAAGAATATTGTGGGTCAAGTAGTGTGGAAACAATATGGAAACAATCAAATAAATCAACAGATGGATCAATATATCTGTCAAAACGCTTGTGCATTTCACTCTGTAAGACTCTAGCAACTGTGCCCATTCCTGGTTGTTTCTGCATTTCTTGAAGATGGCAGTTAAGTTCCATAATGATTGGCACTACAGCAGAAAGGGAGGTGTAATCTTCTCCACAAACACAACGTTCAGCAAATGGTTGGAGGAAGTCAACGATATTATTGATCTTTTTCCATTTGCTGGTTTGTAAGCCATTCCACTCAAGCACTTCAGTTAATAGGCAGACACTCTCTTTGCTTTCCAAAAGCCAGTGTTTACCATTTACATCAATTTGGCACACAGTCTTTCCTAGACTCACATCATATTTAAAATAGTCCCAAACTGGGCTGGTTTTTGGCCTTCCAGGTTGTACTGCTGCTATAGCCATCTTGATCAGAATGCCAGATACTGTATGTCACATGGCAAGCAGCAGTCTAAGACAGCTGTTTGCAATGTGACATACAATATGGTCAAAAGAAAGTTGTGAGACAGACTGTCTCACAACTTTCTTTTGACCATTCAGCTTGATCATTCACTTGATTGTTATTTTAGTTTGTGTTAACTGTTTACACATTTGAAATTTTGAATGGTTAACTGATCTGATTATGTGAAATCTAGAAATGAAATAACTAAAATTCACAACTACTTTCATGCAATTTCAGTTTTTGTTATTAATTGTAAATCAATGGCTGGTTAATTTTAGTTATTGTTTGTTATTGTTAACAATAATGATTTGGCCATTACAAAAATAGTTTTAGTTTTAGTTATTGTTAAACAATTACAACACTATTACTTTGTAGGTTTTGAACAATGACATCAGAGGATATAGCTGTTGATGAAATGTTGTATTTGTACTGAGTACATAATGTATAAAGATATCATTATTATGAGAATAAGTGAAATTTTCAAGACATTGTTGAATGTATTGGTTTTATATTCTTTGTATTGTACAGTTGTTATTATAATATATATTATTTTATCTGACTTCCTACATTGTTCACATATCCTGTGTTCTTAATTTATTTCTTCCGATATTGACTGAATAACAAGATAATTCAGAATACATTGAATAACAATGCTAGCATAGTAATTGTATACTATATTAGTATCCCAGGAGGAAATAATGACTCAAAATAGTACAAGGAATGGCTTTCCATCATTCTACTTATATTTTACATTTAAATTTACATTATAATTTTAAATTAATCTTACATTATAGTTTTCTACTTACACATGTACATATACATCAACATAAAGTATGTCATTATACTGTGTTTATTACTATTATTACATTTCTCTTTTATTTAGTTTAACTGTTATGTTATGTAGTGATACAAATTGTGGCACTTGTAAAAGTAAGTGTGGTATCTCTTCCCAGAAATGTCAGAATATAGAGACAGTTTTTTGCTGGTAACTTAAGGTTTGAAATTGTCTGTAATCATTTATATAACTCTTCTGTGCATAGGAATGTTGTCGTGACAACCGTAAAAATTGGGTGTGGTGTCTTTACCCTGATTATTAGGAAGAAAGTATTTATTGCTGATAAGTTAAGGTTTGAAATTGTCTGTAATAGTCATTTTTATAACTATTCTATTCATAGGAATGTTGTCATGGCAACCATAAAATTGAGTGTAGTGTCTTTACCCTGAATATTAGGAAGAAATACAGAGTTACTGCTGGTAAGTTAAGGTTTGAAATTGTCTGTAATAGTCATTTTTATAACTATTCTATTCATAGGAATGTTGTCATGGCAACCATAAAATTGAGTGTAGTGTCTTTACCCTGAATATTAGGAAGAAATAGAGAGTTACTGCTGGTAAGTTAAGGTTTGAAATTGTCTGTAATAGTTATTTTTATAACTATTCTATACATAGGAGTATTGTCATGGCCACCATAAAATTGGGTGTGGTGTCTTTACCCCGAATATTAGAAAGAGAGAGTTATTGCTAGTAACGTTAGGTTTGAAATTGTCTGTAATAGTCATTAATTATTTTTTATAAACTATTCTATGCATAGGAATGTTGTCATGACAACCATAAAATTGGGTATAGTGTATTTA
Source organism: Gigantopelta aegis (assembly GCF_016097555.1). NCBI lineage: Eukaryota > Metazoa > Mollusca > Gastropoda > Neomphalida > Peltospiridae > Gigantopelta > Gigantopelta aegis. Next base: position 21,999 of record NW_024534070.1, on the reverse strand, counting down.
CCCTGATATTAGGAAAGAAATAGAGAGTTATTGCTCGTAACTTAAGGTTTGAAATTGTCTGTAATAGTTATTTTTATAACTATTCTATACATAGGAGAGTTGTCATGCCCACCATAAAATTGGGTGTGGTGTCTTTACCCCGAATATTAGAAAGAGAGAGTTATTGCTAGTAACGTTAGGTTTGAAAATTGTCTGTAATAGTCATTAATTATTTTTTATAACTATTCTATGCATAGGAATGTTGTCATGACAACCATAAAATTGGGTATAGTGTATTTACCCTGAATATTAGGAAGAAAGAGAGAGTTATTGCTGGTAACTTAAGGTTTGAAAATTGTCTATAATAGTCATTTTATAACTATTTTATGCATAGGAGTGTTGTCGTGGGAACCATAAAATTGGATGTGGTGTCTTACCCTGAATATTAGAGTTATTGCTGGTAAGTTAAGGTTTGAAATTGTCTATAATAGTCATTTTATAACTATTCTATGCATAGGAGTGTTGTCGTGGGAACCATAAAATTGGATGTGGTGTCTTTACCCTAAATATTAGAGTTATTGCTGAAAAGTTAAGGTTTGAAATTGTCTATAATAGTCATTTTTATAACTATTCTATGCATAGGAGTTGTTGTCGTGGGAACCATAAAATTGGATGTGGTGTCTTTACCCTGAATATTAGAGTTATTGCTGAAAAGTTAAGGTTTGAAATTGTGATTTTTAATTTAGGAATGCTTCTCAGAACCAACTCAAAGAATGCTTCATTAATATGGCTACACATATATAATAATTGATTGCTCAGTTAAGTTAGTAACAGGCACCACTTGCTTAAGGCAAGAAAATACTTTTTGTACTATTGGAGCAAATAACTGAGATATCTTTTCTTGTCTGTGACTACACCAGATGCTCTTTTAAACATTAAGCTAGTAAGCATCTGGACAAGAGACTACATTTGACATAAAGCAAATAGTGAGGATAGCTCCTGATTACAGAAAGAAACTATTAATATTCACTGACATAATGAGTTATTGAGTAATTATTGAATAACTGCTATTGATCCTAATATATTATTAAATACTGGCTCTATAATTATATATAAGTTTTCAAGATATGCTTGATTAGCATTCTATAGCAAGGTACAGAAATAATTATATTTTTATCACCTTTTGATTATTAGTATACTTAAAGGTTGGTAGATTTTGTTCTTGTTGAATAATATTGAAATAAACAGTGGAGCATTAATGCAAGGAAATACAATAGTTTTGTTTTAATAAAAATGTGCCTGTATAGTCTGGCAGAAAATGTAATACTTCAATGTAAAATTAATACTATGTCCTACACTCTAACCCTAAATCTTGGAACATAACTGTATTAATTTTGCATTAAAGTATGGCATTTTTCCTCCAGGACTGTAGCATTAAATTAAACATCAACAAGACAATTAAGGATACCATTATTATTAACAATAACAGTCACTTGTAATTCAAATAACCTAGTATCATAAGATAATCATAATAAATTGTAACACATGTATGATAAAAGTCATTTTAAAAATTAAAAAGAAATATAAGAGTTGCAGTATCAAAAAATTACCGAAACAATATAAAGATGTAGTAATCCTACATAACTAGTTCACTGCAAAAATGATCATGATACTTTAACATATGAATTTGTCATGTCAGTTTCATACATGAGTATGACTCTGTATATTAACAGGTTGTTCAATACGTTTACTAAGTTTTAGAAAACATGGATTTGCTAAATTAAAGATATGTATGTACAGACTTGTAATACACTGAAAGTACCTGTATATAAGTACTCACTAGGAAACACCATTAAATGAAATGCTTATATACTTAATGTATTAGCACACATTACATATCTAATATATAGCCATATTATGGATAGAATTTAATTTAATTGGAATCAATGATTATTTGTATAGTTCAAGTCAGAGTTAGTCTTGACAACTAATAAACAAATATGAGGATACTATTATGTGTGTATGTACATTATAGATATGTTTAGGTATCTTATACCTAAACATATCTTATATCTTATCAGTTTTACTCATTTTTAATATAAACTAAGGATAATCTATCTTTGACACTCTATTTATGTAGGGATTGCTACATTCCTACATTGTTTCAATAATTTTTGGGATTGCCATTTATACATATTCTTAAAATGATTTTTATCAAACTGTTTCCTTTTTTCTGTTGCTACTGTTTATTTCACATGTGATATGACAAATAATAGTATTAACTGGTCACTATTCAACTATTAATGTGAGTACTAGGAACATATAGAGACAGGTCCATAGAATGATAGTAGATATGATCATTGTTTACATTTCAAATAGTATTTACCATGCGGTAATGAACACGGTCAGTTATAAATGAATAAATATTAGTGTGAATAACATTAGAGATAATCGTATAAAATATCACTCAACTAAAAAGCTACAGATTGTAAGAAAAGTCTAACTTCATGAACAGTTTGAGTTATGAAGAAGCTGTGTATATGTTAGTATAGGAGAAAAGAAGAGGATCAATTTTGTTGATTAGCTAGTTCTCATTTCTCCATTTAGAGACGACTTACTAGATATATAAAGATCCATATAGATTGTAAAAACAAATAATGGGAAGTAGGTGCTGAAAAAACATATGAGTCAACTTTAACAGTTATTTGAATGTAACATGTTGTAATAGATTGAATGTGGCAGTCATTTTTTCTGTCCACATTTCTACAGATTAAGTAGTACTATGCTTAATAAAATATGTAATGTATTGATTGTACACTAACTTGTATAATATACTGTATTATTTAGCAATAAAACTTACAATTTCATTGTGCTCTCTCTTTGAAAATTGAGCTCCCATTGCCAGGATAGGGTTGGTACTACTAATTTGATCTCTAAACATTAAATATAAATGTAGTTATACTATAATATACATATATCAGTTATACTATAATGTCATATATGTATAACGTCATATAATACTAGGAATATGTGGATGCACAAGGTTTGCCTGTCCAGTGATAGTTTAGATTTAATGAAAAATGTGACTTTGATCTCTTTTGTTAGTCTGTCCAGGATAAAGTAAGTTTTTGTAAGCATTTGTGGAACATGGGTATGCAAAAGCACATGATCAGCTATGTTCACAGTAAAGATGTTTTCTAGATGTTTAGCAATGAAATAAACTTGAAAAAAGAAAAAGCAGACATATTAAAAACACTAATTAAAAGATGTGTATAAGACATCTAGAGCAGTGTGAAGATCAAATAAGATCAAAAAACTAAGTTAGAAACAAGGTAAACAAAAATTATGCCAGTAAAAAACAATTATCACATTTCTAAGTGTTACCGAACCATGTGTTGAAACTAATGTGCTAGATTAGTTCCCTCGCGCTAAGAATAAAGTAAATATTTTTTATTTATTGTCGTTGTAAAAGCATATACAACATGATCATGACAACATCATGTGAAGCAAAATAATTTAAAATGAAACAAATAAATGGACTATCATTTTAAAAATAACAGTTAATAATGCAAATTCCACACCTTTAAAACAAATCGATATAGTATAAGTTTATACAGCCTTAACTCTACAAGATTTGTAACTGTTGTAAACATTGTATTGCTGCCAAAACTAGCTAAAAATATGCTAAGTTATACAGAGATGTACTTCCTCTCCAGTGTATCCACTCAGACGTTTACAGAAATAAAACATCGATCTCGTGTATGTAGTTAAAAAGTAAACACTGTAATACTGCAAGCATTAATATAATATAGGACTCATATTATCCACACACAGTACTACTGATTAACTTGTACTTTATATTACTTACCAAGGCTATGTCACTGGTACACCGAGTCTCTTTCTTGCTGGGAGAGAACACCTACACGACCAAAAAATATTCACACTTTGAAACCTTCAATAACGTAATACGGATCAAAACGTCCCTGTAAATTAACTATGGAATGTACAACATTAAATACGGAAGCGAAGGCGGACATCCAGTAATTTCATATTCTACTTTGGAGGTTTCGATTTCTAATTGGAAATTTTCCAAAAAATATTCTAATTTTACGCACAAAGCCTAACTTCAGATTATTTGGACTAATGAGGTACTATAGTTTGTTTTCTGTAGCTATCCAGCCGTTTTTCATCTTTCATTGGAAGCACATGTTATCATCAGTGTCTAGGGATCTGTTGTTGAGGAATCGAGAAAAATGTCTGCAGTACCTATGGAAGCCGCAGACGGACATTGCAATTTCTATTTCTTATTTCTTTTGCGAATGTTGAATATTCCATTGAAGGATAGAAAATAGAATTGGAATTGGAATTGGAATATTTTTTGAAAACTTCAACGCAAATTTGAAATTACGAAATAGAATTGGATGTTTGGCTTTGTCTTCTGTAATAATGTTCATATCCCTCCTGTGAAAAATTTGAAAATCATTTTGAACATTTCCATTTTTAAATAGAAAGTACAAAATAAAAATCAAGAACTGCATAGTATAATATGAAATTACGAAGCAGAAACTGGATGTCCGCCTTCGACTTCAGTAGTTTTACTTCTTCAGTCTGTCCTACCATTGTAGCTGTTCTGTCTAACGTATAAGACCTTTGTTCAGTTGCATTCTCTCCGATATTTTTATGTCTTTTATTCCTACTGTCGTGTCTTTGTGTGGGCTCCCGAAGTTGCATTTTTCTGCCAAACTATAGAGTGCTGTGATGAACGTGTTGACTGACTTTCTGTCATTATATCTTTGTGAGACAAATTCTATGTCCATCACAACAGATTTATTTTGGATAGGTGGGACTTCCTATTGCTACTATATGGTATTCCAAGTAACAGGTTTAGTCATTCTCTCCTTCCAAAGTTGTATTATTTTGGAAAGTTTGACATCATCATGTTGGTCACAACTATTCAAAGAGTTTAAGGTCTCAAATTTAGATTCCAAGGCAAACATCAATAGCGTACACCTGTTATGAATCCTAGACATTAGCTTTAGGAGGTCACTATTCTCGGGAGCTTTTCTAATGAATTAAAAAAATGATCAAAAAGAAAAAATAAGAACATAACACAGTGTATATGAATGCATAGTCTATATAATAATCATAAGATATCAATTAAATTGATTTAGCTGCGCTTACGAATAAAGATGTATGTATAGGCTCTATAATAAAGATGTGTATTAGGTTTAATATAGTACTGTAACTTATCAAAGGATTTTGCCCAGTAAAAAAATTATAGTCATTGAGATAACTGACGACATCAGCTCAGAATAGGTACTACCTTTGGACGTATTATAAGATGACATTATACTGCTGGGAGCAAGTTCTTGAATGTGCTTAAGAAATCTACTTGATTGGGCTTTACTATTGGAGAATAAGGCATGGAAGATCTATGGCTCATGTGGACAAATATATTTGACATTGCCTGGAACTCCATTATGGTCAAGAATTTCCTCATTACCTATTATTCCTTGAGCCACAGCACTTAATGGATAGAGTTTATATGGACAAAACTGCTTTTAATTTGAAGGGAAAAAACAGTTTAATAACAGAGGAACACCATTGACATTGGAAACAAATACAAAGACACATCTATTATCATCTGTTACTTCCACTACTACATCATTTTTTTTATTTCACAAATAAAACACTCAATAGCATATGCTAATAGAAAGAGTGCACAAATGTGGAACAATAATTATATAAAGTATCTTAAATAATGAATAGATGTACACATACATATACTAGTGTAAATGGTGAAAATGATAATTTAGTTTTGATTTTAAAATTGAAATTGAGTCACATGATTTAATTCATGAGGTACAGAATTCCTGAGAAAAGAAGAAGAAGGATTGAAAGAGTAAAGGGCAGCAGATGAATGGCAAAAAGGGATTGAGATGTTGTTAGTATGGTAGTATCTGGAAGGTCTTGGAGGAGAGTTTGAAGTGATAAAATACTATTTGGAAGAAAAGTGAAACCATTCATAAATTTAAAGAGGAGTAAGATTAGAAATAGCTCTTCAAGTGGATAAGGGGACAAGATTGAAGGTTTCTGTCATAGTTAGAGTGCCACTGTTTAGAACATATTCTAAGTGCAAATTTCTGGATGCTTTCAAGTCTTTTATATCAGATTTATATGAGGATCCCAAAGAGATGAACAGTAAGATAGGTGTGGAAGAAACTAGCGAAGAGTATAATGTAAAAAGTGATGATGGAGAGGAGAAGCGATAAAAGTTCCGAAAGATGTAGCCAAGAATTTTATGAGACTTGGAGCACACAGAAGAGATGTGAGGAGACTATGAAAGGTTGCTATTGATAAAAACTCCAAGGTACTTATAAGAGTAAACACGTCAATAATAGAAGAGTTCAGGAAGAGAGGAGGTAAAGAGGATAGAAATAACTGACTCTTCCTGGAAATAAGCATGTATTTTTTTTGAGCGTTAATTTTTAGGAGATGTGATTGGATCCAATCATTGATAGTGTGATGTCAATTTGAATGGCGGTGAAATCAGAGCTACATGAGAATGGGGCCAATAAAAGAATGTTATTGGCATAGAGGATTAGTTTAGTAGAAGAGGAGAGTGAGATTTAGAGATATCATTAATGTATAAGATAAACAAGAGTGGGCCTAGAATAGAGTCCTGAGGAACTCCTGAAGTAACAAGAGTACTGTCAGAGATAACTCCATTCACCACAACTAGTACTTGTTGAGAACGGTTACTTAAGTAAGAGAGACACCAGTGAAGTAGGATTGGAGGGAGATGAAGAGAAGAAAGAGAGACCAGCAAAGGAGAATGAGGAATAGAATCAAAAGCTTTGCTAAGATCAAAGAAGACAGCACAGATAGAAGAGGAGGAATCAAGGGTCTGGTGCCACAAGTGGTTGTGGAGATGAGAGCGGATTCAGTACTAAAACCTGGGCGAAAACCAAACTGACTATCAGAGAGAGAACGTTATTTTGAGAGCAGTTGTGCATCCATAGAGAAAGGTGCTTTTCCAACAGCTTACTTACAAGAGATAAGAGAGAAATAGGACGATAACACAATGGTGATAAAGGTGATGTAGATTTCAGAATAGGAGTTATATGTGAGCATTTCCATTCAGATAGGAAGGTTCTGAAAGAGATAGACTGATAGAAGTGGATGTGAAATAGCGTAGGCAGTGGATTGCTTAGTTTCCAATACTATTCTTTCAGATTGTACAATAATGATTCAACTGCTCTATATAAGACTCGTGTCTAATTCACCAGCTATAGGGTTACAAATAGGGCACTAATCAGAATATGCTAATCACCATAAATGTGGTAACCAAAAACAATATAGTAAATAAAATGACAAAATTGCATCAATACACTTAGAATTTACATTACAATATCTCACACTTACTGACTACTTTATTGTAAAGAACACATTAAGATGGTAAGTACTGACTGGACCATAAATGTGGGAACCAAAAACAATATAGTGAATAAAATGACAAAATTGCATTCAATACACTCAGAACTTACATTACAATATATAACACTTACAGATTACTATATTGTAAAATATACATTAAGATGGGAAGTACTAACTGGATCATAAATGTGGTAACTAAAAAAAATAGAGTAAATGAAATGACAAAAAATTGCGTTCAATACACTCAGAATTTACATTACAATATATCAAACTTACAGACTATTATATCGCAAGGGAACACAATTAGAGATCAGTAATGACAGGATCATAAATGAGGTAATCAAAAAATATAGAAAATAAAATGACGAAATTGCATTCGATAAGCTTAGAATTTACATTAATTATGTCACAGTTACTGACTATTACAATTATTGTAAAAGACACATTAAGATGGTAAGTACTGACTGGACCATAAATGTGGTAACAAAAAAAGAATATAGTAAATACAACGACAAAATTGCATTCAATACTCTCAGAATTTACATTACATACATCACACCTACAGACTATTGTACTGTAAGGGACACACAATTAGATGATCAGTAATGACAGGATCATAAATGTATAACCAAAAACAATATATTATATAAAATGACAAAATTCCATTCAATACACTTAGAATTTGCATTACATTATGTCACACTTACTGACTATTATAATTATTGTAAAAGACGCAACAAGATGGTAAGTACTGACTGGACCATAAATGGGTTACCAAAAACAATATAGTAAATAAAATGACAAAATTGCATTCAATACACTTAGAATTTACATTACAATATATCAAACTTACAGACTATTATATTGCAAGGGATACACAATAGAAGATCAGTAATGACAGGATCATAAATGAGGTAATCAAAAAACAATATAGAAAATAAAATGACAAAATGCATTCGATAAGTTTAGAATTACATAATTATGTCACAGTTACTGACTATTACAATTATTGTAAAAGACACATTAAGATGGTAAGTATGACTGGACCATAAATGTGGTAACAATAAAGAATATAGTAAATACAACGACAAAATTGCATTCAATACTCTCAGAATTTACATTACAATATATCACACCTACAGACTATTGTACTGTAAGGGACACACAATTTATAGATGATCAGTAATGTCAGGACCATAAATGTGGTAACCAAAAGCAATATAGTGAATAAAACGGACAAAATTGCGTGCAATAATAATCAGAATTAACATTGCAATATCTCACACTTACAGATTATGATATTGTAAAGACACATTAGGATATAAAATATGACTGGACCATAAATGTGGTAACCAAAAGAAATATAATAAATAAAATGACAAAATTGCATTCAATACACTTAGAATTTACATTACAATATATCACACTTAGAGATTACTATAATTGTTATAAAATATACATTAAGATGGGAAGTACTAACTGGACCATAAATGTGGGAACCAAAGCAATATAGTCAAGAAAATGACAAAATTGCGTGCAATAATAATCAGAATTAACATTACAATATCTCACGCTTACAGATTATGACATTGTAAAAGACACATTAGGATATAAAATACTGACTGGACCATAAATGTGGTAACCAAAAAGAAATATAGTAAATAAAATGACAAAATTGCATTCAATACACTTAGAATTTACATTACAATATATCACATTTAGAGATTACTATAATTGTTATAAAATATACATTAAGATGGGAAGAACTAACTGGACCATAAATGTGGGAACCAAAAGCAATATAGTGAATAAAAAATGACAAAATTACATTCAAATACACTTAGAATAAAGTATATCACACTTACTGACTATTATATACAGATTACTATATTGTAAAAAACACATTATGAAGGGAAGTTCTGAATGGACCATAAATGTGGTAACCAAAGCAATATAGTCAATAAAATGACAAAATTGCATTCAATTCACTCACAATTTACTTCACAATATATACACTTACTGACTATTATATTGTAAAATACACATTAAGATGCAAGTAATGACTGGACCATAAATGTAGTAACTAAACACAATAAGAGTTATTAAAATGACAAGATTGCGTTCTATACACTCAGAATTTACATTACAATATATCACCTTACAGATTATATATTGTTAAAGACATTAAGATGGGAAGAAATGACTGATCATAAATGTGGTAACCGAAAGTAATATAGTCAATAAAATGAATTTACATTACAATATATCACATTTACAGACTATTATATTGTAAAGGACGCACAATTAGATGATCAGTAATGACAGGACAATAATGTGGTAGCTAAAAACAATATAGTGAATGAAAAGTTGCAATCAATACACTTAGAATTTTCATTACAATAAGTCACACTTACTGACTATTGTATTATGGTAAAGGACATAAATTTAGATGATCAGTAATGAGAGCACTATAGATGAGATAATAAAAAGCAAGGAAGAGTGGGAAAGAAATGAGAAAATTGCATTCAATACACTCAGAATATAGATTACAGTATATCACACTTAAGACTATTATAATGTAAAGGACACAATTACATACAATATATCACACTTACCCATTGTATTATATTGTAAAGGACATACAATTAGATAATTGTAATAACAGCACCACAAATGTGGAAACAAAAAATAGAGCAAAAAACATGACAATATGAATTCAATACACATAGAATTTATATTACAATATACACTTTTACCATTTATTATCTTTTAAATCATTATTTCAGATGACAAGAACGACAGCATCATAAATGCAGAGATAAAAGCAATAGAGTGAATAAGATGATAAAGTTTCGTTCATACACTTGGAATTTACATTATAATATATGATACTACTAACTATTATATTTTTGTAAAAGGCACAAATTTAGATGATCAGTAATGAGAGCACTGTAGATGAGATAATAATGAAGAGAGTGAATGACATGACAAAATTGCATTCAATACACTTAGAATTTATATTATGTAAATTTTTTACAATATAATAGTCAGTAAGTGTGATATACTGTAACGGAAATTGTAAGTGTATTGAATGAAAATTTTATCATTTCATTCACTATATGGCTTTTGGTTGCCATATTTATGATCCACTAAATACTTTATATCTTAAATGTGTCTTTACAATAGAATACTCTGCAAGTGTGATGCATTGTAATGTAAATTCTGAGTGTATGAAATGCAATTTTGTCATTTTATTTAAATATTGTTTTTCGTTATCATATTTATGGTCCTGTCATTACTGATTATCTAATTTGTGTGTCCTTTACAATATAATAGTCTTTAAGTGATATATATTGTAATGTAAATTGTGAGTGTATTGAACGCAAATTTTGTCATTTTATTAATTATCTTGTTTTGGTTACCCATTTATGGTCTGTCATTACTTGCCATCTTAATGTCTCTTTTACAATACAAATAGGCAGTAAGTGTGATATATTGTAATGTAAATTCTGAGGGTATTGAATGCCATTTTGTCATTTATTCACTCTCTTCCTTTTGTTTCTATATTTATGATCTTCATTATTGTCATCTGAAATGTCCTTTACAATGTAAAACATCGGTAAGTTTGATATATTGTAAATGTGAATTCTATGTGTATTGAATGTAAGTTTGTCATTTTGTTCACTATATTGCTTCTGGTTACCATGTGTGTCCTTTACATTATAATACTTTGTAAGTGTGATATATTGTACTATAAATTCTGATTGTATTGAATGTAATTTTTGTCATTTCATTCACTCTCTTCCTGTTTTTTTATGTCATCTATAGTGCTCTCATTACTGATCATCTAAATTTGTGTCCTTTACAATAATATAATAGTTAGTAAGTATCATTATAATGTAAATACTAAGTGTATTGAATGAAAAACGGTATCATCTTATTCACTCTATTCATGTGTAATGTAAAGTAAGAAATTTTGTCATTTAATTAACTATATTCTTTTAGGTTACCACATTTATGGTCCTGTCATTACTTGCCATCTTTATGTGTCCCTTTTTTACAATGAAATAGTCAGTAAGTTTGATATACAGTAATTAATTATATTGTTTTAGTTACCACATTTATGGTCTACTCAGTACTTCCCATCTTAATGTGTTCTTTTTCAAATAGAATGCTCTGTAAGTGAGATATATTGTAATGTAAATTTCTGAGTGTATTGAATGCAATTTTGTCATTTTATTAATTATATTGTTTTGGTTACCACATATATGGTCTGTCATTAATAATAGTCAGTAAGTGTGATATACTGTAATGTTTAAATTCTAAGTTTATTGAATGGAAGTTTGTGATTTTATTCGCTATATTGTTTTTTGGTTACCCACCTTTATGGTCCTGTCATTACTGATCATCTATTTGTGTATCCCTTACAATATAATAGTCTTTAAGTGTTATATATTGTAATGTAAATTCTGAGTGTATTGATGCAATTTTGTCATTTTTTTTTATTATAATTTGTTTTTTGGTTACCACATTTATGGTCCTGACATTACTGTTCATCTAATTGTGTGTCTTTACAATATAATAGTCTGTAAGTAGGATATATTGTAATGTAAATTCTGAGTGTATTAAACGCAATGTGGTAATTTTATTGACTATATGCTTTTGGTTACCACATTTATGGGTCCTGTCATTACTCCCATTTTAATGTGTTTTTACAATATAATACTCTGTAAGTGTGATACATTGTAAATTTTAGACATAATAGTAAGCATAGTATGAAACCCTACAGAAAATCTCTTATAGAGTTTAGTGTTCGTTCAATATAGTTTTGATGATTTCCTTTGAAGATTCACACCAGAAACAGATACCTATTAAAAAAACATACTGTATCAGTCAGGTTTACTTGACATAAAATACTAACACCCCGATAGGACTAAGTTCAAAACCAATGTCATAGTGTGTGATAACTTGAATTAAGTCTTATTTGTATTATGTTACACATAATATATTTGAATTTTCTGTACATGTTGTAATTATTACCTATTATGGGTATATATGTATTTCCTCTATAAAATACTGAAAAATGTAACTGCCAAATTATATTGAACAAAGTAAAGGTTTTACTGCTGAACAATGGATGACATGGTAAATTATTGCTCTTTAATTTATTATATATTTAACAGATTACAGATTTTGCCATTACAAATGATAATGTTATGTTTAAATATGGTAATAATGATATATCTAAGATACATATGCATAAATAATACTAAAAGTCATAATTTATTAACAATCAAATTCATTATAATTCAATAGATGTTGCATAATTTTCCTTCTACGGTTTTAAATAATTCAGTTTAACTGTTCAATTGTACTTGAGGATTATATTAGTCCATTCAGTAATTTTTAAATTCAAATCATCGGTACAAATTGTACACTTGTAATGAGGGAAATCTCAAAAGTAGTAACAACAATGAATGGTGTTTGTACTGATTTTTATTAAATGTTTTAGAGCAATGACTTTACCATTGTTATTATTTTATTTGATGTATTCTGTTCATATCCAGAAGTTATCTGTATTTTTGGTCAGAAACATGATCGCAAAGAAAATTAAGGTCTTAGCTGATTAACACTAACTAATCCTTATCTTACAAAGTGATAGTACATTAAAGTCATAATTATGCCTTGTATTTTAGAAGAGGTCAAAAATTTAAAATTTAATTAAAAACTACAATATAGAATAACAAAAACAGAATGGGAACTTTTACTTAGGATCATGTTATTTATGACCTTATATCTAGAGACCAATTTTAAATACTGGAAACATTTTGTTCATCACCAAAGACTTCTCTGCACTAAAAACCAATCACTAGCAACAATAAATGTAGTAGAATGCACTCTCTACAGTTTTGAGATGCCTTTCAATCAAAATTTTGGAGATAATTTAGTGGACTCCTAATATGCACATGCATTGATATTTACCTTCTAGTGTTAGTGAATATGGCCATATAATCTCATTTTACTATTCTATTTAAAGATATAATGGAGTAGTATTGTTAGAGATCCCTACTATCTAATCACACCATTTGAGCCTTAGATTTTCAAATGATTTGTCAAGGATATTTTTTAGAAATTTTTTACACATTGTTGAAGGTACAGTTTTATCATTTTCAAGCAAGAAATTTACACTCATTCAATAAACCATGCTCTTCAAGGTTTTATGATATTACTACAACTAATATATGGTCCACCCCTACTACTAAGCATTCGAATTACATTTTTTTGATGAGGAAGTTGCTTTGTATAAAAATGGTACAAAGTTCTGTATCCATCTTGTAAATGAAATTCTACCGAAATTCATCATGCTTCAAACAATGACAAACTTATGTGTTAACTCCTTTTTGTTCAGTACATGACTGCATTCTGGATCCAACTTTTTTATGTACTGTTTGAAACATACAATCCTCTTTATTATCTTTCATTTACATTCAATTTCATGGCTACTTATTAATTCCACAACAAGGCTCTCTCCTTTCAATATTTCTTCGATCTGTTTAAGAGATAGCCATGCAAACAGCTAGTTTTCACATAAAATAAAGGCCTATATTAATATTTTTGTAGGATATCAAAGATACCCTTGTAAGTCTATTTTTTTCCATTGTCTCTCTTTTTGTGGCATACTTTCTCATTGTATCTTGTCTAAAGACTATTTAAACTTTGAAAGAGTATGATAGATATGCCCTGTTAGTTATAATGTTATAATGAAATAATTTTTCAGACAACATAAGAACATACCCTTTTGATTTCTGATAGCATCCATGTACTATCTTTCTGTCATATTATTGACTACATTCAGGGCTCCAATATGGTACAATTATTCTGCTAATCATGCATGAACTGACTTACTACTATTATGTGGATGAAATTAAAGTATATATTTTCTAAAGTAGTTTTACAAAGATAGACAGCAGAGAAATTATCCATAGTGTCCTCTAAGATAATACCCTATCTCTTTTTATATTTATTGTAAAATATAATAACACTTGTACAAATTTATATCATGAATTGAGTTCCTGTTCTCTTGATGAGGGGTGTTAATAGCAAAAGAAATGAAAAATTCAATTCTTGAATACCAAAATCAGACTTCCATTTTGCAATTACTATGTAAGAAATATTGATGATTACATAATAATTTAAGTGATAAACATTTACTGCATAAGAAATATATGCCCCATATAAAGCAGCCATGGGGTCACAATACATTTGATAGTAATTTAAATACAAATATAAACTACTCTCAAAAATATGAAATACAAAATACAAATACAAATACTTCTAGTAGGAATGTATTTTAAAATACAAATACAATACTTTGTTTGAAAAGTATTTAAATACTTTCCAAATACTTCTTTGTACTGATCCCACTATTGTACTTTTGCTTTTACATGTAATCAACTAATCATTACAATTATTGATTGCATCTAATAAGCACAAGTTCTTCAAATGTTTTGTCAGTTAAACGACATCATTGGGGGCAAAAAATCTTTTCCTGCATGCTGCTAGAAACAAATAATTTTAAAAGGAGTATTGAAGATTTCACAACGGTATTTCAAAATAAAAATACTTCCTGCTTCAAAATTTTCAAAATACAAATACAAATACATATTTTAAATATAACTAACATACAAATACTCATGGTATTTGACACCAAGCCGGATATAAATGTATTTTGAACACCTATGAATCGTATCATCTATATGTCGCCAAATTTATTACTTTGTAGAATATATAAGTTCTATAGTTGCAGTTAGGAAGATCAAGTATCTGTAAAACTATATTTTAGAGTTTAATTCCAACTTATGACTCATAGCATAAAGCATACAATTGCTGACTCACCCAAAATTGTTTAAACATTTTAATTCAATACATGTATAACGATCAGTATATACTTACTAGTTGCATAATGATATCCAATGGCACCACTGATTACACCGGCTCCCTAGACCCAATGTGGCACCACCAACTGCAAACCTCCTAGAATACTCTAGATCCAAAATGGCCCGCTAACTGCAACTCCTTGAACTACTCTTCCTAGACCCAATGTGCCCTATCTATAGTACAAGTACTATAGCTAGATATGAAATTCTCTTGAGATGTATAGTCCCATATGTTGAACCAGGAAAAAAATTATCCTCCTTTAGATATCAAACTTGAAAAGTGGACCATATTTTAGCAACAACAAACAGATATTTTGCTTGTTTCTTATCAGTAATGTTAACACAATGCTCTAGTTGAACTGTAACTGGTCTATTAAGCTGAAATAAGCTAGAGACTGATATATGACACACCCCATGACAAGTTTGGTATTTTCAGGAAATTTTTTCAATTGCCAACCCACAATCTAGTAGCAGTAATTTCATATGAAGCATTTACAGGTGTGATAACTTGTGCTGGTTATTGAAATTTTTAGCCCTTTCAGCAAGTAACTGTTGATTTTTAGAGGCACTAAATGTGGAAGGGTTCTTTCCTACTATCACATTCCTTTAAATAGATGCTATATATAATAATTAACAATATCGTAATAATGATAGTTTAATGACAACAACCTATATCAGTACAAGATTACTGATGATTTCTATTAATTCATCCTTCTGTCTACATGTCCATCATCCATTCATTCAACCCATCCATCTCCTACTTACATAGTTGTTTTCAAATTTCCGAGATATGGAGTCCTGATAGAAATATAAAGTTTAATATTTGAGATAACAAGTTTTGTCCAGTGAGTGTGGCTTTATTATCAAATACCTCTTCAGTTGTAAAGGAGTCTGGATACGAAAAATATTAAACTTACTTTTAAAAAAGTTACAGTCAATACCTGGCAACAGTCACGAGGTGGCAGTGTCTTTTTGGAGTACGAGATGAGGAGAGACAGCCAAAAAGAACAGCCTGACATACTCTTCATAAGTGGTGCAATATGGATGGAGTGGCTCAGTAACACCACATAATTGTTTGTATCCCACTCTATATGTTTACACAGCTCATGAACAGCAATAAACTAGATCAGAGTAAAGACCAAAGAAACCACATACAACAAATTTTTATACTCTCAATAGCAGTACTATGAATTCAAGTATAGATAGGCAATAACCTATGGAATAAAAGTCTTTAAATCTAGTCAGTAGTTCCCTAAACTGTTAAGCAACATAACTACAACAGCAACCTTTACTGGAGCTAAGAAAGACATTAAAGAAACTTTGAAAGCAAAGGGATAGTTGAAAAACAAGTTATAAAATATCTCTGATCTGAATAATAAAATTGCTTGAAGTCCAAAAAATATACTCGGAAGTGTAAAGTGCATAATTTATTTTGTCCATTGATCTATATGAACTAACCCTTAAAATGAAAGGATGTACACATCTGATTATACAAAATACCTATGATGTACTGTACCATGAAAAATAACTTTCTCATAATGTATGAATCAGTGCAAGTACTCAGGCTAAACAAGGATGTCAGAGTGGCTTCGTACGGCTAAATGTGAGGACCCTAAAAAATGTTGGTATGTTTTTGTGATTACTCATATCTTGATTACTAAAATAATTCTATACATCACCTACTTGTTTATCTCAGGCTAATGATAAGCTAGGAGAAATATTTTGTTCTATTCAGTAAATCTTATAATCCACTTAAAACCTGAAAAGTTGAGGTGCTAGATGGTTTAGGAAATAAATCCAATATAATGGAATGGCAATTGTTCAGCAGGCTACCACAGAGCATGATGTCACAATGTTCCCGATTATGGACAAATGTACACACGATTTTTAACTAACTAGAATAAAAATGTTTAGAAACAATAGAAAAAGTCTTTCCATACACATAAACATATTTGTGTATGGGCATTAAATTAAATTTATATGACTACTATAATTATAGTGGTTAAGTTTCACATAAGTTTTATATCAAAGATACCATGAATATAATAATAGGCACTGTGATGATGGTTAATAAGAAAATTCATCTAAAAAATTGGAAACCTCACATACTGTATTTGGTAAAACCGTTATCAGTAATGGTCCTGGTAGATTTACTCATATAACTTTTCTCTTCTTCTCTAAATGACACTGTACTAAGTACATTGGATAACTCAATATAAGTGAACATAGTATGCAATTGATTACTGACACACTCACCATCCCAGGATGACTAATATCCAGTGGTACAGTGGTTTAGGGATGCATATTTACTGTCTATGAATTGACCATTCCAAGATATACTATAGGTAGTATGACTACTTAGCACTAAGGAAGGTGTATATTTCTTGAGTTTGGATCATATCAAGATATACCAGTGATACTTGGTATTGAGGGAACATACGGTGACAAAACACAACCAATATCTATTTAAGGATAACTAATGTTGACATTGGTCTAGTTTTAGGACACTTAGTATCCTGGGATAGATATGATTTGCTTAGTTAATACAAAAGACAAGGTTATGGTAGTACTGGACATCACTACACATTGTTTACTAAAAACTATCAGTTAGTCCTGGGAAGAAGCTATAATTAAATACTACAGAAATTCCAGTGTAACCATTACCATATGTATTGACATATCATTAATAGAAATTATATTACCTAATTCTGATATTTCAGTTTCAAGATTAGGATTAGATGGAAGTCTGTTAATTGCTTCTCGTGAACAACCAATTATAGATAATGTCATAAAGAATATTGAATTGATTAATAATGACCTAATGTTTGGATAGACTAACTACCAGTGAATATAGTGCATGTAGAAAATTAACTACACTGTTGGTTCTTTTCATACACACATAATCATACATTACATTGGACAACATGTTCTATAACATATATGTATTTACACACTCTAGTATATGAATATCATAACATGAGGAGAGACCAAGATATTATTAGTATTGCACAGGGAAGACTAAACAGACCCAACCCCTTATTACATAATACAACATATACATATATATATATGTATACCTTAGTGGCTTGGGCGTAAGTAGCTATAATTATAATACTACAGTAAATGTCCAAGTGTACAGTTTACATACTGTATTGACATATTTCAGAGAAACTAAATTACCTGAATCAAATATTCCAGTGTTGGGGATTAAAATTAAATTGAGTCTCTCAAATGTTTTACTACGTGAACAAATAAATTATAAACTAATACAATAATAATGATATAATAATGACCCTCATGTTTGGATATACTAACTATTTAAAGAGTGAACTTTCCATGTCTGGGTAGCTCTTCTCAACTTGGATAGAGTATACTTATAATTACAATGTTTGTGATTTGGCTTATAAATGAATATGTGGTATGTCAACAAATTAATAAATACTAATAGGGTGGACATTAAACACATTAGGGTTGGGCTAATTATTACTATAGATAGTAATATAGTAATATATGGACAGTTATCTTTGTTACTGTCTACAATTATATGATCATTTACCTGCTGCGGATTTTCATGTAAATACACTATCGCAGACTACACACTTCACAGTGTAGTCAGAGTCACAGATTCTAAAGATGAAAAATTTTCAGTAACTAATTTAAAACAATAGATAAATTAATTAATTAAAATATATGATAATCACAATATTTTTATAAACCATTAATATTTATATTAATATGGTAACTAACCTCATTAATATTAAGTACTTAGTAACAGATTTATTATCAAGTAATCGGAGAAGATGATGTATACAATATTTATGTCTTGTTTTACAATTTCTATATTGACCTTTCCAATACATTTATTACTAGGACATATACATACAAGATGGGTCTAGTGGTGCATTAAACCCTTACATGCAATAAATTTAATTTTTTAAGAATATCCTTTTTAGAATGACAGCAAGTCTGTACATTTTAGTAAAGCTATAATCATCTAACACTCTATATGACACCATATGACAACAGATATTCTGGAGTAACGGTTCCTTTTGTCCATCTCACAGATTCTACTCATATTTGGCACAACCCATATAATGGTATGGTACGTCTCTACTAAAGGCAACTATGTCAATGTAAGGACGATTTGAGTGTACTGTAATGGACGATGGGGAACACATTATGATGATTCTTTTGGATTATACACAGCTATAGCAACATGTAAACAATTAGGTTTAATAATACCTCGTATCGATATGAGCATCTGTGCTTATGTGAAGTAAACAGACTACATGATCGTTGTTTATCCTCCGTAGACAAGGAACACTTCTCAAATCGATTGGGGTTGGAGTGATTCTAGATTGTGATTTTGGAGATAGTTGCATAACAACATGTCAGGATAGTCCTGGCATGTGATGCTTATAAGTGTGGACTATAACAAAAAATCACGCATTACCTGTTGTAAAGTATATGTTTTAATACAGTTACTTATAGTGACAATCCATTATTTTTTTTGGGTTCACTATTGCATAGCGACAATACATTATATAGTCACTGTTGCTATAGTAACATGGCACATTTTAATATACGAGCGTAACCATTCTAATAATGATATTAATAGTCATCTTTTCTTTAAACCCCCGCAAGTCCTCGTACTACGAAGTATAACACATTAATCTTGTTCTTGAATTTTTTTTAAATTTGATTTATAAAAAATATTTTCTAGCCAAATGATCATAGTTGGGGCTACAAATTGAAGGTTTTGTTTTGTTATTGTGGTGTTATAACTTTTATTAAACTACATAATTTACCTGAGAATCCATTTCCGCAACTCAGAAACCATTCTGTATGTGGGTTAACTTGGACCCCACAATCATCGTACTCTCACTAAACCATCCTCCTCTCTTGCAAGGCTAGACCCTCCGCACCTTCAACACAATCAAGAGCCTCATTGTCCTTTAACCCACAATACCTCCCTTTCTCCTTATTCCCACTTATCCTCCTGTTCCTCAACAGCTCCATATCCTGGTCAATGGGAACAAAGAGAATTAAGAACTTGGTTTTAGGCAAGGCCCCCTCCTATTATCCTTACCTCTCCTCTGTGGATTCAATACTCAAATAATAAATAGTAAATCTTTACCAACATTTTTTAAACTTAATTTTATGCCCTTCAAAATTTGCTATATAAGCTTTTATACCACATTTTGTTTATTAATTTATAACTTCTTGTATTTTATGTCTTTTTTTAAAAAAGCGCCTTGGGGTGTTGTTTCAAATTATGTAAGGCTTTTCCTACTATCTACAATCTAAATTATCTGAACTCCAAAAGCACTTACATATTTTCTTTATTTAGAATGAAGTCCAAGCTTCATTAACACTCACTTGATCCATCTCTTTTTTTTTCAATCTCCTATTTTCCTGGGCCCACACTCCTCATTGTAAGCCCTAGAACAAGATTATAAATATGGAACGCCCTTAAGTATTCAATTTTGCAATATCTTAATTATCATATTTTATTTATTTATCTGTGACTCTTCATAAATAAATCCACATTGTTGAGTTAATTTACAATATTTATTTATTTTTCTTTAGTCTTCTTATCATGATCTAAACTGGCATGCAAGTTTTGGACAACCCGCTTAGACGCCCCAATTTTTTAGTGGTAAGATAGTATCTCTAGTTGAACCGCTTCTTTCAACAAGACAAGGCGACGATCTGGCAGTGTGCAAAACTCTTCTTGCCAGCCGCTCACATTATAACAAAAAGTTACAACGATCAAATTATCATCAAGACAACACGAAGAAACCATTATCTGGTTCCATTTTACATAAAAACAAGGAAACTACTCGGTCGATTTTGAACAAGTGATATGTGTAAAACTTTCCCTTTAACTCTTGAACTCAAAAATATTGGTACCTTAAGGCCTATAATGCCTAAGATGTTAGGGTATTTAAAATTATATTGCACCTATTTGGTAGTCAAGCTTTTGTAGAAAATATTATATACTAACGACATCTTCTAACTTTTGTCAACCAATTTTTTATCGTACTGCATGAAGTCATTAGGGCACCTCTTAAATTAGAGAGTTTTGTGTAATAATTCTGAAAAAAACGCACACATATTTATTATTGTCCTTCTTAAATTGACTACATTCATAGAGCCTTTGTATATAAGTTGCTGTACTATTTTGTGTATAATGGTACAAACCTACTTTTTTGGAATTGACCTTAAGTAAGCCAGGGCCCACCATAATTGTATTCAATCTATTAATATCAAGTCCCTTTTTCATTTGAAGACCTTTGACTGTTAGTCATTATAACAAATTAATGCCTACTTTGTGAAAAACTTTTATCTACATAACTCTTGTTTTGGATTGGGGCCTGGTTATCATTAAGAAGTTTTTGTCCTTCAAACACATTTAACTAGAATGAGGATAGTTGTGTATTTTTAGAAAAAATAAACTTTCTCCAAGTCTAATATAATTTATGCAGTTGTTTAACTTGTTCCCTTGACATAGAAGCTTTATATGGGCAGTCTGTACTATCTGAGGTTTGGGTCCAAGAGTCTAATTTTAGAACTTCTAACCACTAATTTTATTGTGTTCTATCGTTTTGTTTTTAATAGACAACGTTAACACAATTTTAAAATT
>NW_024534069.1:0-68563 GCF_016097555.1 Gigantopelta aegis | reverse complement strand
TTAAATAATTTAAAAGCTTCTAAGGAGAGGAAATCTATTTCTAAATTTTGAATCTTTTAAAAACAGGATTTGGTGGCCTTTATTCGATTTGTACAAAAATCGCATAAAGACACACTTGGTGGCATTATGTAAAGTAAACAGGGTTTTGACCGAGATTTTCCCTAAAAGGAAATGACTCAATGAGTTGTGTTTTTAAATGGACATTCTTGGCCAAATGACTAATAAGGCGCCACTTGTTTTGCTTTGGAATAAATAACGCACCTTTAATGTCTTATGTGATAACAAAATTTAGTTCTTCCAATTGAGTAAGAAATTGATACCTAATTCATTTTATTCTGAACCGCCCCTCTAAATTGAGAAAATTTTTGACATTAAAAACTTAGACACCTTCAGCTATCCATCCATTAATTCAGCATCCTCCCCACAAACATAGGGGCCAAAATGAAAGGGACTTTCCTTTACAATTGGTGACTTTAGCACTGAAAATTGATAATCAAAAACCTATCCACCAAAAGGTAAAAATCCCCATAACTATTAAGCAGGAAGAATTAGTCGGGATTTTCTCTGACTTTTGGTGTGAGCAATCCTAAGGAATAAAATAACTATAAAAATAGAGATCCTTTAGTGAATAAAAATTTAGGGACAATCCAGATAATTGACTTTACAAACACCAACAAGAAACCATGTATATATAAGGAAATAATAACAACATATAATTGATGGTGGTTATATCTATTACCTCGCTAATAGGACAGTCGTGCATTTGGCATCATTTCAGGTCTGTGCTTGTCAAATAACTAGTTTACATTCTGTTACAGAAACGTTGGCCCGAAAAAGTGTAGAATAGATGTGGCCGAAAGCCGATCCGCATTTCGACTTCTCCAGTGGAGTGAACTTGCTGTACTAATTCTGACGCTCTGACTGCATTACGAGGAATTTTGTGGTGTGGGAGTGTATATGTATATACTTATCAACCCTAAACATGTGGTATAATCAACGTTCCTTAGCTATCCACCCACTCCCTAATCAGTATAGTTGATGATGTGTGGAGCGAAGAGATACTTGATGTGTCCATTCAGCTAAAGGCGTCACCACTTACTTTGAACAGACACAGACATTGAGGGTGATGTGGATCGTGTTCGGGTGTCATATTGAACTTCTTGGTATCCCTCGACGGCGAGTAGTAACATTATACTCGTGGCCGGTTACCGCGCTGAAGCTGAGACGGCTTATGAATATGGATACTAGGGTTGTGGTCCCACCTGAAGACGATTTTGGTCTAAAGACACAGGTAAGAAAACCAATTATAATTTATAAGCCAAAGACCGTTGGTGCTTTGTGTCCAAAAAGTCCTAGTTAGTTATGCAACTTTGTCTTCATCTCTCTCTTTCTCTATCTCTTCTAGAAATACGTTCTGCTGCCTGTAGTCCAGAGTGTTCTAAATGGGTCCCTTGTGGACCCAAATTTACACATTTATTTATTTGAAGAGTCACCTAAACTGCGAGATGATTGAGAGAGAGTTCCAAACAGTATTGTTACCTCGTCAGAAGGTGTGCTCATTCAAGGATCGCAGCTGCAGTAACTGTACTATAAAGAAATTACAAAATCTTAAAGATACAGTTAGTAACCATAGTAAACCAGTCAAGAGGGAGGGTCCTCATCGTTAGTGAATCAAACTGGAGTACATCTTCTCCACCAGACATTGACGAACAATTAAGAAGTTATTGGACTAGTGAAAATTGAGAATATATCGATAGTTTAAAACAAGCCCTACTAGTTGGCATACAAAAGGAAAATTGAAAGAAATGACGAAAATGAAGCTAAAGATCGGACTGAAACAATGCGATCATCATCACCTCAACGTCAGAAACGTACAAGACAATTCGTTGATCTCGGTTTTCCGCTGATAAAGTTGAACACAGTTTTGATTCACTAGGTGAGAAGCATCTGATAATGATGTTATGGCAAGATTGATCTCGACTCACACTTCAAAAGAAAGACAACCTCAAACGTTACGTATTCCACCCAAGCCCACTACTGAACCGCTATGAATACACCAGCATCAATGAGAGAAGGTCTGAGACCTATAGTCATCGATGGAAGAATGTGGCTATGAGGTATGTTGTTGTGTAATTTTAGATTTGGGGACATAATGTATGATAGCATTTGTAGAATATTGATTGTGAAAGTTATCATTACTTTAACCGTCTCCCAACAAGTTATATAATATGTACCAGTTAGGTATAATGTGAGTGTTTCTAGAAAAGTAGTGCAGTGTTTATAAGTATGAGTATTTTTTCTTTGATGTGGTGATATTAATAACATTTATACCCAGAAACTTGTTTATAAAAATTCTTGTTTGTCAATAAAATCTTCCCCAAAAATAAATCATATCCTCTTAGTTGCTACTAAGAATTCTATCAGATAATGTGTGTATTATAGAGGCAACCCTATTGTGTGTGGTCTATGGAGACAGGTTGTCTGCATGTAGGACTTCAGTAGTAATGTGCTACTTTCAGTTTCCCTTACACCTATACTATATTAGCAATGGATTGTTATAATATAATGATGTATTGTTAATACATTGTTGTAATATAATGATGTATTGTTAATACATTGTTATAATATAATGATGTATTGTTAATACATTATTGTCATATCTTAATAGTGAATTCCTGGTATAGTTCATAATTAACTTTGTCATAATGACTACTTTAATATGAGTTTATTATCCTTTATTCCTGTAGTCATGTAATGTGCAGTATTTTCATGTCGTGGTATCCATTTAGCTGTTGACTGGTTTTACAGAGAGGTCATACTGATATTACCGTCTTTGTTCCAATGTGGAGAAAGGAACCCTCTAAACCTGAGACTCCTATTACGGATCAAGAAATACTTTTTGATTTGGCTAAAGCTGAACTAGTCAACTTTACTCCATCAAGAAGAATTGGAAATAAAAAAATTGTGTGCTATGATGATCGCTATATTGTACGTCTTGCAGCACAAAAGGGCGGAGTCATGTCTCTAATGATCACTTTTCGAGATCTAGTTGAGGAAAACCCCTCATGGAGAGATGCTATTGAAAATCGTCTCTTAATGTATACCTTTGTTTGGTGATAATTTTATGCCTCCCACTGATCCACTGGGGAAGCATGGTCCTCATATTGACACATTTTTACGATTTGAAAGGGGTAAAACCCAGTATCAGATACTAATTATGTTCAGGTTATACCACGAGACAACAGCCATGCCCTTATAAGGAGAGGTGTACTTTTGGTCCTCGTTGTCGATTCTATCATCCAGAGAGAGAGCAAAAAACAAGAGAGAAAGAATTACAAAATGAACAAGAAAGTCGTGACAGCAGTCCTGCTGGTATTGGGTCACCCTCTCATGAGAGAAGAGAGGATCTTTCTACGTATAGTCCCACCTCGTCCTTTTACACAACCAGTAACTACCTCACGTCGATACACATCATGATCGACTTGGAGGATTGGGACAACGTTATACACACACCACTGGTATATCCAGTAGAACCTGCCTATACAAATAGATTAGAATACACAGGGTCTTTTCGTAATCAAGAATGGAGTGGGCGTGTCAGAGATGATCGACCACCATCCGGTACGATAGCACGCGGGATGTGACCGATCATACATGGATCCTATTGAGGGAGTTGGCTATCATTCCACTCAAGAACCACACCTACCAGTACCAACAAGTACACCTTATCTCACATTTTCTCGTGGCCACTCCCATCCTACTCACAGACAGCATCCTGCTCATCAATATTATCCTGACCATTACATGGCTGATCCAACACATCACCTTTCCTCTCTTCCTGGTCCAGAAAGTGAACCTCTTCCAAGACGTGGATTTCCACAAGTGACCCATTCTTCTCGTCCCCATTCAGCTCATTTAACAGGGTATCCCCTGGTCATATACCTCATTATTATGATCAACAAAGTACTGCATACCAATCTATTGATAGACAACAATTATATGATTAGCTTGTGAGAGATATATCCTCATCAACGTGACATTATACTCAGTATATTACATCAATATCCTACACTCACAGACTTTAATATTTTAATGCAACTGCTGGCAGGTGCCACTAGTAGTAACAGGTAGTTATAATATAGTTATATAATACGTATAATACTCGTCCAATCTCCTATGATTATGTGTATGATTAAGTAGCTGTAATTACTTATGAAATGTTTTTTTTTGAGTAAAGTACTTTGCTGTATTTATTATGATATTTTAGTGTGTTTTCATTCATCAGTTTGTTTGTGATTTTACAAGCATTTTTATGTTGTGCCATTAGTTGTATCAACTCACTGTTGAGGTATATACCTTGTTTTTGTAATACATCATGTATTCACTATGTCCATTCTATTAGCTAATAAAAACCCTTTATTATGATTTAAAATAATTAATGGGCGTGTCCACTTTTTAAAGTTCGTTAACACTACAATGTCTACATTATGGCGGCTATGCAGAACGTGTTTGTTAATACTAAACTATTATGTCTTTTCTATTTCAATAACTTTTTACAACAAGAAAGTCCTTACAGTAAGTTCTATACTATAGTAACGCTTTTCAATGCTAGTCCTTTTGTTCTAATTAATGCCCACACTGCATTTGATTTATTCCTCAAACAGGATTATCCTTTTCCGATGAGTATCACTATTCTACATCTACTAGTTAAATTCTTAATAGCATGGTTGTTACGGCGACTGGTAGGATGTGCGAAAAAATCACCAGTATGTCTGTTAGGGTGGAAAAGATTATTTAAAATCAATATGTCCCGTTGGTGAGCAACAATATGTACATATCATAATATATAATGTGTTTATAGCAATATTTAGTTCACTCGATATTGGATTATCAAATTGGAGTCTAGTATATATCACTGTATCACTGTAAGTATAATGGACACATGGATGGATGAATTAATGAATGGACACATAGATCATTAGATATATGAATATCATTATATGTGTATACCATGTGGGAAGGAATGTACTGTAGAGTAGATTCAATTTTCAATGTTATGATTATAGACAACACTATCAAACACAAATGCCTAGTTACAAATGCATATAAAAATACATATAAGGGTATACATGATGACCTCCAGGTATGTCATTGATTAGAGTACTTTCAGTATGTAATTCTTCCTAAATGGATTAATAATTAGGTGGTTAAATGTATTAATCATATATTAAATGGATCAAATGTTGGTTATATTGGATATGATTTCTTTAGATATACAATGTCAAAGTCAACATCACTTATATTTATTTTAATGTTTGCAGTAATTTTTCGACTTGAAAAACCAGTAAGATTATTGTATCAATAAAATATTAACTGCCTCCTCCCTCCCTCTCTCTCTGTCTCTCTTTCTCTCTCTCCCTCCCTCCCTCCAGAGGTTACTTCAAATATTAGTAGTCATATTAATAGTTATGGATTATTTATGTTTACATTTGAAACCACTTCTTTGAATTGGAAGGACTTCTATAGTTAGTACAATATTATTATTATTATGAAATATAATAATATATAATTATAGGTATATCTGCTTCTGTTGTTACTGGTTTAAGATGGTCTACAGCTCAACTAACTCTACAAAAACAAGAATTAGGTAAACATATATATTATAATAATATATTATTTTTAATACTTACTATAGGCTTATCAAATCCTATAGATATGGTATACCACTTACAACCAATAATGATATTAACATTAACACCACTAGCATTTTTTATAGACGGTAAGTATATTTAATAATATTCATAATATTATATTTATTACAGGGGTACATATGGGAACTTCAAGACATATTTTCTTAGCATCTAATTCTACTACAGTTGCATATACATCTCTTTATTTATTCCCTTCAGCATTGCTTGGATTTATGTTAGGAATATCAGAATATTTATAGTGTTCCATACATCAGGATTAACTCTGTCTGTCTCTGGTGTTGTCAAGGTATGAGGGGTGTGGTTTATTACTATGCTAACTATTGTTCTTTAGGAAGTAATTTTATTGACTATTAGTACAATGTTAGTTGAGGACTCTAGTTTAAATTCTGTGAAGGTTGTTGGTATGGTGATGTGTATATTAGGAGTAGCTGTTCATTCCGGACTAAAAGCTTTAAGACTTCGAGGTAGCACTCGTTTCCTTCATCTTTCTTACATCACTACCCATTGTCTGTACGTATCATGTGACATATCATGTGACATAGTTGTAGTAATCATTTAACCTGAGACATTATATTGATCATGTGATATTATGTAGTCAATCATCACGTGACATAATACAACAATCATGTGACTTATCATATCATTCATGTGACCTACATTGTATCCATATATAGTTGTTTCCTCATCAAACAGATGTTATAATTCCATTAGAAGCACTAGACATCACATTTCCTTGTCATTTGTCTAACTGAAAGTCTAATGCTCACCACATTAAACAAATTACTTACTCACTAACACTACTAAGGCCATGTTTACCACTAAATGACCATAGGACATTTATATATTATATAAATACTGTTTGGTCTTGCTAGTATTGTTACTATAAATAGCAATGCACTGAGCATGTTACTGATACTATATTTAGAGTTTATCAAGTTGTCATAATCTTGTTTGTAGTTCACGACCATACATTAAATGTGATATTATTATAATGCATGTTGTTACTTGTTACTTGTACTATAGATGAAGAAAAGGAAAATAAAAGTACATGAAGATCTAATGGAACTGCTTCCGCCAACTGATAGGCCACACCCACTTCATAATGAGGCTAGTACAGACAGTGAAGATAGTATTATAATTCATGAAGCTACCACAAAATTATGATGTCAGGTTTTATCTTATTTAATTTGTATAATATTATGTTCCAAATCAATTTTAAAATAAAAAATTATTATAGTGTCCCACCCCCACTAATAATAGATAAAATCTTATACATTAACAAGTACTGATTGCATAGTTGTAAGTCTACGGAATGAGGAATAGGGCGGAGCTGTGAAGGAGAGAACCCATCTCAATCCTGGAGATGTACCAAATACCTCCTTTAGACTATCATACCTAATGAAGTTATAATAAACTAACTGATTACTAGGGCCATACCATCTTCGTTTTGCCCTAGTCTCTTTCTTTAGTTGTTCAATACCCTATATATATAACAGATGATGAAACTAATGAACTAATTATACTAACTGTTTCATCAGTAATAATGGAATGTACTTGTGTACAGAACATTATACATGTAAAGAGAGAGAACAGGAAACCTTCAAATACACCCATTATCATTAAAATGAAGACCAACGGAGCAGGTAGAAATGCATCACAACCTAATATGATATGAACATGTTTAAAATACTAGTTGTACAGGTTTTGTGGAGAACATACCTTCAAAGTTTTGCATGGCACAATTGAAAAAGAATAATCCAACAACACCCAGTCCAAATATTGATGTAGCCATTACATAAAACTAATCAATATATACAAATATATTTATACATGTAGACAATACTATTACTATGTACATGTAGATAATACTATTATTATGTACATGTAGACAATACTATTATTATGTACATGTACACAATGTACTATTATTATGTACATGTAGACAATACTATTATTATGTACATGCACACAATGTACTATTATTATGTACATGTAGACAATACTATTATTATGTACATGCACACAATGTACTATTATTATGTACATGTAGACAATACTATTATTATGTACATGTAGACAATACTATTATTATGTACATGTACACAATGTACTATTATTATGTACATGTAGACAATACTATTATTATGTACATGTACACCAATATTATTATTATGTACATGCACACAATGTACTATTATTATGTACATGTAGACAATACTATTATTATGTACATGTACACAATGTACTATTATTATGTACATGTAGACAATACTATTATTATGTACATGTACACAATATTATTATTATGTACATGTACACAATGTACTATTATTATGTACATGTACACAATGTACTATTATTATGTACATGTATGCATGTCTACTTACGGTAAATAAAACAAAATACTTCTGATTATTTTCACCCACACAATTATTGACCCTAATTAAAATAGTAATGAGGTGTAGGTGGGTGTGGTCTTACCAAGGGCAGTGGTGATCCATTCTATGTATACAATGTTCACATGTACTACAGTGATGTGCTCTGTCAGGTTTTACACTCCGACATTTTTTACAATATCTAACATCTTCTCCTTGACGACGTCTCTCAGCTATTTCTTCTTCAGTTGTGCTCTCATGAAGAACCACACCCTGTAATATTATATTAATAATAATAAAAGGGTGTGGTCAAATTATTCCAATTAATACCACTCACTGGATCTGTTGTCATTGTTTTAACATGAGATACAATAGCAAGAGTGAGTAGTCCTGTAAATATAACTCCACATAGAAATGTACTCATTGTTGGAAAAGGTGGAGCAATCACTAAAAAAAAAAACTAATTCTCCGTATAACAGAAATATGTACGTGGCTACTGCACAAGCAATACCACAAGGATCCCAGATGAACCAGACACCGTTTTTTTTGTAAGATTTCATTATTTCTGAACCAGTATCTTCACTTCTGTTAGATTCCAAGTCCATGTACTGAAGTATCCTAATAATATACTAAGACTTGTAATATCGTATATTCCCGGTTGTTGTCATGGTAACAAGTCTATTCTCTAACAAGATGGCTTAAGTGTAATGGAGTCGCTCGTTCTAAAACAAGGCCTCTTACCATCAGCCACTCATCGTGTTGAAGGCAAAGTTCTCTCCGTTCTTTACAATACAACAGAAGAATTTTGTGTTGTTCTTCATTCTAATGGAATCTCCAGGTTTGAGAACGGAAAAAAAGGATTAACTTTAGAAAAAGAGGTCAAACTACTTTGGATATTTTATACAAACCAGTTTGACCAGTTTATTGGAGTAGGGAGAGACAGTATTGAACTCTTGCTAAAGATTTTACATCTTTCTTTCATACATCAAGTCCTACACCTATATCATGGTAATGGATGGATGGCCAATGATGGACAGATGGACCCATATAATTATATATAATATTTTATCTAGCTCTCTGTATAATACATATTCAGGAGATGTAGTAACAGCTGGACTGGGCAATATTACTGTAAGATTTAAACACAATGTGTATATCTCATAAACAATGATCCTGTAGATTTGGTCCTTTCATCAAGGAGGGAGGACCCTCCTACCTAACGAAGTCATTACTACTGGATTACAAGATCAACAAATATCTCTTCTTCATTTTGAAGATGTTCCTGGCAATGCTCAGAGATGTTTCGCTGTTGTAGGAACTGGAATTAAGGTATAAATACCATTTACTTTTAGTAATTCCTGTACACTAGGTATTTCATTTAATGAGTGGGCGGCTCTTACAAGATGTCACTGAACTCCATTCTCGTCCGATATCAGCTGTACTTTTTTCCGCCCACTTCAGTATCTCATAACTGGAGCTAGAGATGGAGCCAGTAAGTATTGATATATATCATGACATATCCTGTACTCATTCTCACTCAGTTAAAGTCTGGACATCATCATGGGATCTATATTGTACTTTTATTGGTCATCAGTCTCCAGTAACTGGTCTATCTCCATATACAACTGGTCCATTTATCATTAGTGGATCTCTAGATAGTACATTAAGAGTGTGGAACTTAATACTTGTGATCAAGTTCAACAACTAGATCACAATGTACCAGTACAAGGATTAGTTAGTGAACCAGGTCGTAGTACAGTTGTATCATATTCTTCACGACAACTTCGTCTTTGGTCTGTAAATCAACTATATCAACGAACTACCATTATTGGGTAAACCAGTATTCGTCCATTTATATATGTATCTATCCATCTATTCATATAGAGCTGACTGTATTGCCATCCATTGTACTACACATCCGTCCATTCCACTGAGACTAGTAGCTACATGTTCTGATGCTACAATACGTCTAATATCACCTGTGGGTGGAGCTATCATTACTACAGCACTTCTTCCATCTACTACTACAATAACCAATACTGCATACAAACCACATCATGGTAACCCACTATTACACTAGTATAATATTGTATGTAACCCACTATTACACTAGTATAATATTGTATGTAACCCACTATTACACTAGTATAATATTGTATGTAACCCACTATTACACTAGTATAATATTGTATGTAACCCACTATTACACTAGTATAATATTGTATGTAACCCACTATTACACTAGTATAATATTGTATGTAACCCACTATTACACTAGTATAATATTGTATGTAACCCACTATTACACTAGTATAATATTGTATGTAACCCACTATTACACTAGCATAATAATGTATGTAACCCACTATTACACTAGTATAATATTGTATGTAACCCACTATTACACTAGCATAATAATGTATGTAACCCACTATTACACTAGTATAATATTGTATGTAACCCCACTATTACACTAGTATAATATTGTATGTAACCCACTATTACACTAGTATAATATTGTATCTCTTTATAGAAGAATTATATGTACTAAACGGATTAGAGGGCTCTGTGACTAAGTTTGATACTTCTACTAATCCATGTACAGTACATTGTATATGGGAGAGACATGAAGACAATGATATTGGTATATATAATATAATATATTAGTAATATAATATTATTATATAGGTTCCTATACTTGTCTGTCACTATATGAACTAGTACTTGATAATGTGAGCCTGTTCATTAATATAATCTTGTTTGTATTATTGTTATCAAAGGATGATATTGAGGAGTTGTTAGCTAACGATAGATGGTTATCAGTGGCTGTAGATGCTCAGAAAGTCATTCGTGGTATGGACGACCCTCTACTGAGAGAGAAAGAAGGTCTTTATCTTCTGCTAGCTGGAACAGATAAAGGGTTTTAGCAGTACTTAATGACAATGATGGATCAATACAATGTTCTGTTAAAGTGAGTTTATTTTTTATACATCCATTTCATTCTCTATGTATCCATTTAATTCCTTATACATCTATTAGGGACATAATTCTGGTATATCCATGATAGAATGTAATCCTAAAAGCAATTATATCATTACAACAAGTACAGGTACATGTAAACTTAATAACTATTAATAACTACTCCTTATCAGATGAACATGTCTTATATGGAGAGTATATCCATACACTAATCACGACTGTCTTGTCATAATGATGTCATTTAATGTCATTGGAGTCCCCACCCACATGGCTGTACTTCCAGATCGTTTGTGTATAGCAGTTAATGATGATGATAAAGCTAGTTATTCACTGACAATGTACTCACTAGGAAATATCAGTAAGTAGATATTACAATTATAATAATAGTGGTGTATTTTTCTCTAGCTTGTTTCTCTAGTAACCCCGCCCATAATCATACTGAACCTATTACTGGACTAGATGTTCATTTAAAACTTTGTCTTTTTGTGTCATGTGGGGATGACTGCACTGTGAGGGTGTGGTCTGAAGATAATCACATTCTTAGGTATCCATGGTTACATTTACATGCATCCATAATACATTTAATTCTATAGAATACTTCAGCTAGATGCTCCACCCACTTCTGTTGCATTTAGTAGTCCATTTGGTGCTATATCACTTGGTTTACATCATCACTTATATACAATATCACATACAACATATTTAACTGAATCTTATTTAAAACAACTAGTATCTTTAGCTATTGCAACTCAAGAAGATCAGTCTGAACAGCAAAGATATTTCCTACGTCCACTAGAGGAATTCTCAGATGACGATCAATTGAGATTAAGACCTCAGGATGACCAATTCCAAGCGTATGTATGCATCCATTAATACATGGAATATTTTTAATACATTGACTGTGTGTCCATTGCCATATTATTTATCCATTTAGTGAGGCATATCGTGGTGCTCTGTCAAGTGAGGAACTAGACGCTTTAGACAAAGTAGCTGCACTGAAGTCACAAACTATACAACTTCTATTAGCACGAGAACAAGAACTCTGTGATATCAGAGATGGTAATATTACTGCTAACAAAGTATGTTTATCATTTAATGATTCATCCAGCCATTCATCTATTTATCCATCCATCCATCCATTCAGACACCTCAATCACTGACAGTCTTACAACGTAACAAAGCGTGGAAGGAAGTATTTTCATTACTTCATTCACTTCCACCTTTAACACTTCCATTACCAAATAATGATGATTTTGATCCTGATACATATGGACTACCAGTGGAAATACCAGTACCATGTAAGGACTTACTACTAATAAATAATAATGATGTATATACTAATAGTAATGATATATGTACTAGCAGTAATGATATATGTACTAGTAGTAATGATATATGTACTAATACTAATAATATATGTACTAATAGTAATAATATATGTACTAATAGTAATGATATATGTACTAATACTAATAATATATGTACTAATACTAATAATATATGTACTAATAGTAATGATATATGTACTAATAGTAATGATATATGTACTAATAGTAATGATATATGTACTAATAGTAATGATATATGTACTAATAGTAATGATATATGTACTAATAGTAATGATATATGTACTAGCAGTAATGATATATGTACTAATAGTAATGATATATGTACTAGCAGTAATGATATATGTACTAATAGTAATAATATATGTACTAATAGTAATGATATGTGTACTAATAGTAATGATATATGTACTAATACTAATGATATGTGTACTAATAGTAATAATATATGTACTAATACTAATGATATGTGTACTAATAGTAATAATATATGTACTAATAGTAATAATATATGTACTAATAGTAATGATATATGTACTAATAGTAATAATATATGTACTAATACTAATAATATATGTACTAATAGTAATGATATATGTACTAATAGTAATGATATATGTACTAATAGTAATGATATATGTACTAATAGTAATGATATATGTACTAATAGTAATGATATATGTACTAATAGTAATGATATATGTACTAGCAGTAATGATATGTGTACTAATAGTAATAATATATGTACTAGCAGTAATGATATATGTACTAGTAGTAATGATATATGTACTAATACTAATAATATATGTACTAATAGTAATAATATATGTACTAATAGTAATGATATATGTACTAATACTAATAATATATGTACTAATACTAATAATATATGTACTAATAGTAATGATATATGTACTAATAGTAATGATATATGTACTAGCAGTAATGATATATGTACTAATAGTAATGATATATGTACTAGCAGTAATGATATATGTACTAATAGTAATGATATATGTACTAATAGTAATGATATATGTACTAATAGTAATGATATATGTACTAGCAGTAATGATATATGTACTAATAGTAATGATATATGTACTAATAGTAATGATATATGTACTAATAGTAATGATATATGTACTAATAGTAATGATATGTGTACTAATAGTAATGATATATGTACTAATAGTAATGATATATGTACTAATAGTAATGATATGTGTACTAATAGTAATAATATATGTACTAAATATATGTATTGGTTATAGATGAGCCTTATCAAAAGGGGCCTAGACGCTCATTTTTTCCTCCACTGTCAAAATTTGATCCACCCTATCCTGTGGCTCCTGATGGTTACTTACCAAACTCTGTTCTCTTACAAAAATTGAGAAAGAGTGAAGAAGATCGACTACTAGCTGAGAAATGGAGGCCTCCTGTTCTCTCTGATAAACAGAGATTGTTAATGGAACAAGTGCAAGCTTTAGCAGATGAAGAGTTTAGAAGAAGAAGAAGAAGAAGATAGTGAACTAATGGCTCGACTTAGAGCAGCCCTGACAGCTCCTGCAGATAGTCCCATCTCTTCACCTTCACCTTTACCTCTCCTCCTCCTCACCCCCTAAGGTATAATATGATGACTTATATGTGAATGATCTTGTTGTTGTAATAGAGAGAAGTTAAATCTCAAATGAAAATAGAGAAATTAATAGCTCCTAAAGTGAAGCCAAAAACCCCTCCTCGTCAACGAACACCATCTCCACCACCTCGATCACCTACTCCACCACCTCCACCCACACCTCTCCCAGAATACATCACTCAATTATTGGACAGCCGTGGTTTGATTCTCTATTTCCACAACCTAATTCAAAGGTAATTAATACATGTTATGATAGGGGTTATTGATCTGATACATCATAGACATTTCCTAAACCATGGACAGTGACACGATTTATATATATTCTCATCTCTTGTCTATCACGCCCACTCGATTCATATACTAAAGCTGACATTTGTGGAGTGAGTTAGTTAACAATGATCTTCTATCCATCCATTCAATAATCTATTAGTCCATTTATCCATCTATTCATCCATTTAGGCATTACATAAGTTGACTATTCAACATAATCCTAGCAATAAAGATGAAATCTGTGAGCAGTTTATTAAACTGTTATTAACATTATCTGCAAAGAACCTTGCTGAGCGACTACTAGTTCTCAAAATCCTGAAATTTATTATTTATTTAGACAAGCTTGACAGTTCGTTAACTACATTATTAATGGGATTATACTCAGAGGGGGACTCTGAAATCCAAACACTACTCTTAGAGTATTTTGAACACAAAGGAGTTGAAGATCCTTATCATTACTTCCCCGAGAAATAAAAACTCTACATTGACATCATTGTTGACTGTATCGTTGACTGATATGGTAACAAAGTCTACTGAATGGCTAGATATGTGGGCAGAGGATTATTTTAGGAAACAAGGGGTTAAAATTAGCAAGAAGGGTACCACTCGTAAATCAACTAGTCGTACTCAGAGCAGACGAAGTATTAGTCTACCCTCATATGATCCAATAGAAGTCATCAACCATTTCGTGAGAACAGAACATGAAAAGGAATTAGCAAAGTATGACATCATGACCACAACTACATTAATTACATTCCTCTATGTAGATGTAAACCAGCCACACCTCCTCCTCCACCTCCCAAGCCAGAAGAGGATCTTCCTCGTAATGTTGTGGTTCCTCTCCCTCATTTGGACCATCGTGGTCACCTAATACGACTAGGAGAAACACATTGTAGTAGATGTCACCCTGAACGAGAGACGTCCCTTCATTTAGGTAGCTAATTAGTATATACTAATAACTTTATTATATCCTTTTAGTACGTCATCAATTGGTTGCTAGGAGACCAGATTGGCACTCTATCCAATTGGCACTTAAGACTCAAAGTATTAACCCTTTCCTCACTGAGAAGGAACGCTATGAAACAGAACAGTTAAAAAACTTACGTCAGACAATGATCTCACAGAATCGCCTCTTTTTAATAGAGCAATCTATTCCACAGTTATGATCTTAATTGGAACTATAAAGTTTACTCCATAAAAACTTCAAAGTGATTTTGTGAGGTGGACTGATTCTCATTTTTGACTAGAGACCATGGATAGTCCATGTTCTGAATTAAACGTGACCAAAAACCATTGGTAGCCAAATTGCTTGAATTTTTTATGAAGTTAGTTATAATGGTCCATGTTAAGTAGTGTAGTTGATGTAGTCAGAAATGTTGTTAGTGTATTAATGTGATGACTTTGATAACAACAACAACACAAATATTGCAAAGAATGTATTTAAAATTGACAATTTTCTAAAATGTTGACAAAGTGTGTAAAAAACAGACATTTATAGATGGTGCTTCAACAAACACCATTGGGCACCATATAAACCATTTCTATGGTACCTAATGTACACCATTGGGCACCATATAAAACCATTTCTATGGTACCTAATGTACACCATTGGGCACCATATAAACCATTTCTATGGTACCTAATGTACACCATTGGGCACCATATAAAACCATTCTATGGTACCTAATGGTGATAGAACCAAACTATTTAGACACCATTGGTCACAGATCATTTTCTTAAAGTTATAATGAAATAAAAATATCTGATGATAAAATTAACATACAATTAATTGTGTAATTATTGTTACTAAAAACAAGTACTAGTACATGTACATGTTGTAGTTCATGCTGGATCTCGTAGTTTAGCCAACCTAGAGATCATAGATAGAGACAATAACAAATATGTTGGGTAAATACCTTCGTGATAGTTTGTCTTCTTCTTCAATGGTAAGTGTACCGGCACTAAGTTCTTTATTACTAACTGGATTTCTCATCAATTTTGTTAATAAATTCTAAACCATTTTCGTCAGCAACTTCTCTCATTAAACTTTCAACCTAAGGTAATTAGTAGTGGGAGTGGCTTGTATTGCTCATACTCAGGCATTCAGTGAAAGAACATCTGATAACTATTGCTTGTACATGCACATGTAATTATCGCAGTATAATTACAATCCAAAATGATTGGGGTTTGCAAGTAATTACTTGATCCATCATTAGAGCTACACAGACAGCTCTTCTCAATGCAAACAAGACCTAGCTTGTAATCCATCATGAATAAAAGGGCTTACAAACTCTTTCCAAAACTAGTTGGTAACCACGCAAATTCATCTTTTCTGTCATATATACCTTCAACTCACAAAAAGCTCAACCAATAGTTACTAGACATTTTTTTCTTTTCGCTAAATGCCTGAGAGTATGAGGTTAGTATGTACCTGATCCTCTGGAGTAGTTAGTGTAGTTGCTGAAGCCATAGTAGATTCCATTACCTTATAAGGAAGTTATAGTGAGAATATATCCATCTGTCTGTCCATCCATTTATTCAGTAATCATTCATTCATTCATCCATCCATCCATCCATCTATCCATCCATTCATCCATCAATCCATCTATTCATCCATCATCTATCCATCTATTCATCCATCCATCTATCCATCCATCCATATACCTCAGTATGTGTATCTACATCAGCAAATAATCTCTCAAATTTATCCATTGTTCCTGATATCTTCTCCAAGTCCATTGTTGCCATAACACTGTCCAGTCCTTTAACAACTGATCCCATTTGTTTTGACAACTATATAATACAATGTACATAACATGTATACTATATACTATATAGTATATAACTTGCATCTTTCATCATCATTGCAGATGAACTCGACTAGATACAGCATCAATTCGAGCTGCCATTCTTAAATAATTTAGACTCTCATTTTTCTTACGAATTGCATTCTCAGCATAAATCCGAGCCCCTTCTTTATTACCTTGTTCTAACGCCTACACAATATATACAATTGAGATAGTTATTATATCAGCTATTGTACTTTTTTGATTTTAGCTTTTTGAGTTTTCTGTTCCTTTTCAGCTTTTTTTGCTGATCTTTCCATTTGTTTTGTAGTGAACTAAATAAAAACATTTAAAGAATGGACTCCACCATCTCTCACTTACCCTTAAAGTGAACAAAGTTTCTAATAACAAAGACAAGATAATTAAGAGATAATACTAGATAGATTACTTACCATGAAGATCTGGTTGTTTCTTAAAAAAGGCCATTTTGACTGTTAGAATACTGATTGTTTGTAGTATTAGGGTCAGGTGGTAAACATATGACTTATCAATTGCTGATCAACTGCTCTTCTAATTAAACGAAGATGAGCCACACCAATAGTAATATCGAAACTGCTCTTTACAATGGCAACTGACGAAGTACTATTACTGGAGGAAGAAGAAATTGAAGAAGAGAGGGAACTATTAGAGGACGTGCAGCATTTCCAACCGGAGATGATCTTAAGAAACGAGAGAGTCTTCAAAGTGAACTAATAGATGTTAAAGAGACCAGTAGATCAAGGAGACAACATGTTTTAGCTAAAGAATTAATAATTGCTGTTTTTTGTAGTTGCTTTTGATACAAAGAAAGGTATTAATTACATTTATTATGAAATGTAATTATTTGGATATCAACAGGTAATATTATCGAGTGGTCCTACCCCGATGAAGTTAATTTAGAAGGGGTGGAGTTTCGTGCCATGGCAAGGGGATTTCATAATGTTGATAGTGATTTTACGTAAGTATGAATTTTATGAGATTTTAAAACCTTATATTGACAATGAGCTCTATTGTTGTCTAGTTATTTCAAACACAATCAATTATTTGGTCTTTGTGTTTATGAGAAGTTATCAGTAGACAATATTGAAGAGAGAGGAGCTCGTATGAGATCAGTGGGAAATGCTAGCTGTTAGTTACTCCAACTTACACACTCACATGATGTTCTTACAACAACAAGCAAAGTAATTTTGTTGATTTAATTTTATAAAGCTTAGTGGTTACCTAGGTTACGAGTTGAAACGCCTACTTCTGATTATAATCCACTAATTCAATATTTTTGGAACATGCAAGCACCACGTCCTCCGCCCACCTCACCAGCGTCATTAGGAACAGCAGAC
Organism: Gigantopelta aegis; assembly: GCF_016097555.1. Lineage (NCBI taxonomy): Eukaryota > Metazoa > Mollusca > Gastropoda > Neomphalida > Peltospiridae > Gigantopelta > Gigantopelta aegis. The sequence continues at coordinate 50,081 of NW_024534069.1, read as the reverse complement.
TTTACCCACATGGAAATTACTCATCCTGAAGGTTGTTTAGTCAGTTTTTACAATTTTTTGGAGCTAGAGTATTCATTTTATGGAAATTAGCTCTGTTGAAGAAACGCATTATCATATGTAGTCCACCTCCTGTGGGGTGTTTGTGTTATCGAGGTATAGATCCATTAATTTAGCTCTATGTGTCCATTTTTGTATAGTATACTCTGCTTGTTTATTGGCTTCACACAATATGGACAATCTTGAATTAGATACTGACAGTAATCCAATGTTCTTTGTCAATGTGGCTGACATAGATACTCTCTCGACATTAGATCATTACATAGCCTGTAAGTGACTCCATACTAACTCTATATGATATAATTTCATGTCTAGGTACTACTGAAAGTATTTTTCAGAATAAGAGACACCTTTATGATGTCTATATTGACAATGAAATATCAACATTACTTCTGAAAGATTAAGACCATTTTTAAAAGTCACTCCAGCAGATGAACAGCGCTATAATCGTCTGACAGGTTCTCAGTAAGTCATGTCATGATCATGTGATTAAATGTGACAGAAATATTTCAGAAATATGGCTCTTAGCGTGACTAAATCGATGAAATATAAAAGTGAAGAAGACGCAGCCTTTGCAAGGTAGCATCTGTCCCTTTTTTTACTATGTAGCCATTTAATTTTTAACCCAATAGATTCTTTCAACATATCAATACAGAGTTATATCAGAGGTTACTGGAAGTAGCAATGTCATCCGAGGATCATGTGATGACATGTGAAATGATAGATACACTGGACTTGATGTAAAAGATCACATTTTCTTAACAGAGCTAGCAAGTCTTCACAGACTCAATGTAACAGTCCAACGTCCTTCAGATGTTTTTTCTTGTTGTATTTAAAATTTCTATTAAATTTGCTATATTTGTCATTGTCTTTATAAAAACATTTGTTGTGAACTATTTGTATGACATAATACGACATATTTTATTGATATATTATATTTAGAATTAAAAGAACATGTCACCCTCATCTCAAAATAGTGTGACCTTTGACGACATCTATTTGTATAATCTGGTCGATCATCATATGTCCATAACTGTATGGTACCACCCCACTATAAAATAAGATAAATAAAATTTAATGGATGAATAGTATCTCACAGTTGAAGCTGCGAGAGTTGCCACTTGAGTAGGATGCCATGAAAAATCACGTACACAGAAATGGTATGTAACCAGTTAAAGAGAATAACAAAGATAGTAATAATAATAAATAATAATAATAATATGTATTATATAATGTTTGTTAAAAAAGGATATACAATCTGGAGATTTTAAACTTCTCACAATCTCTCAGTAAGAACATCGTAAACTATATATAATACTGTAAACAAAGGGTTAAATATTCTAATAACTCACTCATTATAAACCCATTTCCACAGCCAGTATATATGTAACGCTATATATTTAATAGAGACAATGAAATATATTATTTGATGATATTACTTGTCCAGTGGTAGCTAGAGGTGAGAAGCGACATCTTATGAGTGTATTCTTTACTGCATGACCAGTGTATGTCATCACTGATACATCACCTTTTAAACTTAACTCCACTATCAAGTCGAGCTAATATCATATATTATATAATAATACTGGATTAGAGGAGCAATACCTTTCCTGGGGATATCTTGCCATCGATAGTCCCAACGTTGTCGAGCTACTTTATCAAGTGTTGCCTGTGCAGAATAATAAACATTATAATATATTAATATTATTAATTTACATGAATTCCTTCATCGGATGAGAAGTGCCTGATATCCCCATAGTTTAATGGATTGATCTTTAGAGTTAGTGATAAGGTACCTCCCATCTCCCTAGTATTAATAAATTAGATAATAAAACGAGCTTAAAGGAGCTTACTCTTGAGTCAATAAAAGTAATACCATCTTTGTGACCAGCTAATATTTCCTACTGGATTGGGGTCTATCTCTCGTAGACATCTCCTGTCCCAGACTTTACATACTCCATCATCACTGCTGAATAAATTACTTGACCACATTCATCTGCAAATGTAACAGCATTAGCATCATCTTGATGTGCATCAATCTATAAATATAATGTTTTATAAGTCTCTCTGTCTCTCCTGTCTTTATCTCTTCTCTCTCTGTCTCAGATACTTGCCATTTAATGTTTCTATCTTGTCTTTCTCTGTCATATACATATAATTTACCATCACTGGTACTAAAGGGAGGACATATTAAAGAGAGTGATCAAGGGGTGTGGCTTACGAGGCTAGTATCTCTTTGTTATCTCCTGAGAACGTTGCAGAAAATGCACAAAAATGATCATCAGATTCTGGACGAAGATCAAGAGAATAATGACGTTCCTCTTTCACCATAAACATTACATAAGTGAACTAACAAGCACATGACTAATGATATTCATAGCTCAGATATTATTACCACATGGTGACCATGTTGAATAAAGAAACCAATTTGATCAGGACTATGTAATAAATTAATAAATAATTAATGAATAATTAATAAATTAATAATACCGGAAGGCAGTTGATAAAATGCTCCATCCTACATCACGAGCAGTACAGTTTTAAAACATTTAAATTGTGTTCCTTCAGTATTGTATAAATAAAGTTGATTATCTATTATATATAGTTAATTAACTGATCATAATAATGGTGTGGTCTACCTTGACAAGCACTTATAAATACATTACCATTAGGTGAATAATGACACAAAATACTCGTGCTTCAAAAGAGTCTGCCAAACAACACTGCTGAGGTAGAAATCTAGAAAGAACCATAATGACATCATTATGACATCATCACTATACCTACTGGGATGCGTTGATACTCTTTCCTTTGCTATGGGGAAGTCTCTGCTATAATGTAACTAATTGAATCATTTTATCAATTTATTTAATAAAGGGGTCCAACTTACAGCTCGTACTTTATCATTAAGATGTTTGCCTGCATTTTTTATTGACATTAAACTCTTTTAATTCAAGATATAAGTCACATGAAGGCTATAACAAATGTATATAAACCACACCCATTGACCACACCCTCCATTATCACATCCATTGGTATAGCCTTTTAGTTTAACTATATAAAAAATGCAAAATACTCAATGATTAAATATAGGCCACACCCACCTTCCTCTTGTGGTCGTAGACATGATGGTGAACGCTTGAACCTACGACATATCATAGTATGGGTACGTACCTTATATTGAGTGATATAATTACATTACCTTCTCCTGAGGTTAGACCCAAATAAACGAGCTAATAATTGCAAATGCAACTAGACTATCTACCTCACTATCAGAGTCCTCATTATTAAGATCATCATACGGTATTTGTAATGGAATAGTATCTTCATGTACTATAGTTCTCATTGGACCACGATCTACTAAGATATGATATGTCATCTGACCATTATCTGAAGATGAATCACTGTCTTCATCATCATTTATCCTTTCTTCTTCTTGAGGATGTATTTCCTGCTCTTCTTGCCTTCTAGGTGAACTAGTATTACCCATTCTTTCCATTATATATAGTGCTGCAAATATGACATTTTATTTTGTATCACGTGATGAAAGTGTCGACCACGTGGAACCCGTCTTTACCTGATCAACCCGTGAGAGACCAAGGCAAGTATATCATTACCAATCTTCAATGCAAAACGTGCGTAGTCATTTATATATTTTATAACATATATTAAATATCGTATATTTTATAATAGTCTTATTTAATGCAGTCATCATGACTCGTATGGGAAATAGAGTGATACCTAATGCTCACTTCAAGAAACATTGGCAAAGATATGTAAAGACCTGGTTTAATCAACCAGCTAAGAAAAAAAAAGAGAAGAGTTAAGAGGTTAAAGAAGGCAGCTCATCTGGCACCCAGACCAGCCAAGGGTCCGTTACGACCTATTGTCATTGTCCCACAAGGAGATACAACATGAGAGTTAGGGCGGAAAAGGGTTTACCACTTGAAGAGTTGAGAGTATGTACATTGTATGTATATATGAGTTGTATTGTTATTTCTTATAGACTGCTGGTATCCCTCAATCGATTTGCACCACTATTGGTATATCTGTAGATCATCGTCGTACTAACAAACCCTTGACTCATTACAAGTTAATGTACAACGTCTGAAGAATATCGTAGTAGATTAATCCTGTTCCCACGCGGAGGAAAGAAACCTCGTAAGGAAGACAGTGGATGTAAGCTAATTGTAATAGTTAATACTAATTACTTGAGGGTGTGGTTTCTTTGTTATATAGCCTGAAGCATGTAAACTTGCTAAGCAATTGAAGGGACCTCTTATGCCAATCAGACAACCTCGTAAACATATCCATTCCGTGAAATTACAGATGAAAAAGGAAGTATAGCGTTTTTGAAGCATTGAGGAAGCTCGAGCTGATGCTAGATTAATGGAGTACGTGAGAAGAGAGCCAAACAAAAAGCAGAAGAAGAAACGTCAACAGAAGAAACCTCCAGCAAAATAGAGTGGACAAAATGAGATTATACTCTTTTTGATGGCCATAAAAATTAATATAAAATAAAGTGGGCGTGCCATTTTAATAGAATTGTAATTGTGGGTGGGGCTGGAGTAAGCAAGTTACTGAAGTGGGGTGGAGCTGAGATGTCTACTGTTGAGGACGTATTGCAACATGTAGATTATTAACTAGTACACAATTGAAAGAATTACAAATTACTTTAATACGAAGATCACAAGTAAAATGTATTTTTTATTAATATATTAATATTCTAATTATTTTGTAGCCTCATCAATTAAGAGAGTTTTATCAAGAAATAAAATCAGTTATTATCATTTGATATTATCAGTAGATTACCACTAGATATTGTGGACCATATATTCAGTTATCTTGATGTCTCCTCACTTTGTGCCGTAAGTCAGTGCTGTCATCAATGGAGAACTGCTTGCTAACAAATGATAAGTTATGGTATGAACCACCCACTACTGTCCACACCAATTACATTATTGCAGGTATATAATCATTGTAGATTAAGGGATTTACTCTTTATGAGACCCTACCCTCTCCTCGATGGGATGAGGAAGGACGTCCTACTTCTCCTCGTCGTAAAGTACATGATATTACCAGGATACCTGTTATAATAAAACCTTTAATGTGTCATTGGAAAAAAATCTATATGAAAGCTTCAGTATTGACTAGTAACTGGGAACATGGATTATATACAGTATGTCCTTTACTAAGAAGTCATAAAGAGCCAGTCACTGCATTAGCTGTGAAGGTTTGTGAAGAAATTTATTATATATATTTTATTTGTTGTAGATGATATATTAGTGTCTGGTTCACGTGATTGTACTGTTCGTATTTGGAGTTTACGATCATTATCAACAATACTCACATTACAAGGTCATACTGATGAAGTGACTACTCTTATTTTAAAGGTACTACATCACAAAACAATGAATTGAGATTATTTTATATGATAGAATGGACTTATAGTCACTGGATGTGGTGATGGAGTCGTACGAGTGTACTCTAGTTCAACTGGTCAATGTCTCTGGTCTCTAGAGACTGTACAAGGAGAGTAGAATCATGTTGCTTTTGATGAGAATATAATTGTCTCTGCCTCCACTGACTGGTATATATATATATATATATATATATATTATATATATATATATATATGTATTGATAAATGTATGTAGTTCTTTACAGGTATGGCAGTTTAAAGGAGGTCATCCTGTTGCCATAGCAACACTACAAGGTCATACTAAAACCTATTACTGTGAGTATACTCATTTATTAATCCATTTTGTTCATTTGTCTGTCCATTTATCATTTTTATTATCTATCCATTTAGTGATATCAGTTTATTCATTTACTATTGTTACTGGTTCCTGGGACAGTACTATTAGAATATGGGATTGTAAAGATGGAATTATGTCGTCATGGTCCTACCAGCTCATTTTGAAGGTAAATGGACATATAGTAATCCAAATAGATGCATAAATTTTCGCTAAAGGTGTAAACTGTGTACTGATATATAATGACAAATTAATTAGTGGGGGTGGAGACTGTAAAGTGAAACTATGGGAACCCAATTACAGGCCAATCTCTTGTAATCATGGCAGGGCATAATCAGGAAGTTGTAAGTCACATGATAGTCACATGGCTTGATATCAAGAATACAGTTGTGTATACAAGCTAATGAGAAGTTGATAATATCTTCATCTGCTGATAGTACTATTAGACTCTGGAACTATAATGGTAAAATGATGTCATTATGACTCTATAACTATGATGTCATAGGTATATGTTTACACGTTTTGAGAAATCATATTGGATTAGTACGTTGCCTTTGTCTTTAATGGCATCGATTATATCAGGAGGTGATAGGAAAAGAGTTAATATATGGGATATTGAGGTATTATGTAACTATTGGAGTATATCTAATGTCATATATTGGTGTATAGAGAGGTGTATTAAATTACATACTGTGCATCGTCAACAAATATTACTACATTTAATGGTGGGTGCACTGATACTATGTTGATAACAGCATCACCAGATCATGGAGCAATATGTGTAATAAAATATTGGTAAATAAAATATATAAGTTTAACAGATTTGCAGATATATAAAATTTTAATATATATTAATTTAATTTGCAGATATAAAAAAACAATATAATATATTAAATTTAATTTGCAGATGTAAAACAATATATATTTATTATGGCCGATGATAAAATATAAAACTATTTTTTAAAGTCTGCCCATACCAGACAATATCTGACACTGTCTCCTGTTTGTTTCTGTAATTTTTTAACCCTTCTCTCACTACACCCCAAGATCCTGTTTGTTCTAGATGACTTCACTTTGTACTGAGCCATAGATTATCATATTGTTTACTGCCGTGAGATTTCTACCACTAAATATTAGTGGGTGTGGTTGGAGGGAATAAGATAAATATAGCCTTATATTAGTAAGTCCATCAAAACCTAGTCAAAAGGCTGCAATGTATAGGAAAAATGGATGAATAACCACTCACTGTCATCAGAGGCATTCATATTGAAGTCACCAAGAATAATGATGTCTTTATGACCTAAAAATAGTAACAAATAATGACATTCATTAATAATTTCAATTTTACTTGCTCTTTAATAGCTTGTTTACTAATAATGGGAAGCAACCCCAGTTCAAGTCTAATATATATTATAATTATTACAATTATAAATTAATTTAATTATAACCTTTAATTGAGGTATGTCTGAGCCGTCCATTCCGACAGTCGCGTTTAATGTACACAGACTAATACCATCTCCCAATGATTCACCTACAATGACTCACATGATATCATAGACAGGTCACATGATCACCTTAAATAATCCCAATACTAAAGGTCTTCGTACAAATCTATCTGATCCTGAAGGTGAGTTTTTCCCACTAAAATTCCCAGCATTACTAGTAAATTGATAGAATAACATTGTTCCTATAAAAAGCCATTATATTCTAGTCCCTATAATTATAACATTAATTATAATTAACTAAAATACAATATTGACCTGATTACATTCTACCAGTTGCCTCAGATATTTAGTATGTCCATTTTAACTTATGATTTGTTTGAGCTTTACTAGGATTTGTGATGTTGGATGGTTTTAACTCATTACATATCTTAAATGGATTGATGATTGTAACAACTGGATCAACAGTTTATATAATATGAACAAAAATTTATAACAATGGATCAATAAAATGATAAAGACCTTTTCCAAAGCAGAAGGATCACCACTTCTTGTACAGCGACAATATCAACCCTATTAATTAATTAGTTAATTTATTAATTAATGTATAATTATACATACTGGCTATAAAGTAGTGCAAGACATATTGTTTCCATGACAACAGGGTCATTGGCTTTTTCCATATCTTTTTAAACATTTCAAGTTCCAAGTACCACATCCTCAATACATTACGACCTTTGACCCTATCTAACAATAGATTATTGTAAACTAATGGGTTGCAATGGCAACTCACTGTATTGGAGTGTTGGCTGCAGCATGTTTCACGTTTACTGTTGTGTTGTATTTTTGCTCATATGTTTGTGGCCCCACCCCTTAACATTTAAAAGATCATTGACATGTTGATATGGGTCCATTTGAACACGATATTGTATAATAGCTTTAGCTGACTTTGGTGACCAATTACCACAGGTAATGCTGCTAACTGATGTTCGTTAGCTTCATTAATATCTAATATAGTGTGGGGGCTGACCTACTTCATGTCGATCTGGTCTTCTTGATGATTATTTCTTGATCTATCTCTTGCTCCATGAAGTAGATGGTTTTGTATCTCACAGTATCAGTTGATCTATCTTTTAGTACAACCCCCACCATTACTAATAGACCCACCCCATAAATGCAGGTAGTGCATTTATTTAGAAAGTCAGCCAACATGGGCTAAATTTTGCTACCATCTCTTTACTATATTTCCTGTCAATATCAAGTCCTGTTACCAGCTTTCTACTCTATACTTACAAATTACTGATTCCAAGTTGGGGTAAGTTCAGTATCTTTTATACGGTACACATAATGGCTATGTCTATATCAGGTGTCAAGTTAGTGGGAAGTACTTGTGGGATGAACACAAACTGGGTCACTAAATTATATTGGGTATTGTTCCTCGTGACATCAAGAAAAGGTACTCCTATTAATTTAAATGACCTGATTACTGTTTATGTTTAATTACAGCTTCATTCAGTGGGTGTGGCTGCTAGGATGTGACAAAGATGACATTTCGAACACACCCACCAGCCATGTTTTTCATTACTTGTTACTGGACTTTGCCGGTGAGTGGGTGGAGTCTATAACTTGTTTTGCTATTGAACGACTACTTAGATTTCGTATTGATAAGATACGACAAAAAGTTTCCATATATCATAGCATCTATCACACAATTGGACTATCTTGGTAAATCCAATGATTTAAAATAATTGTTATAATTTTATTACGACGTAGAGTGAAGACTTTCTACTGAAGTTGAAGATTTGGCTCAGAGTTTCGTAGCAAAGCTAGTGAACTAGTAGACATTTTACAACAATATACTATCTCTAGAGCTATCAAAATAAAAAAAAAAAAGTATCAGTCTTTAAAGAAAAAAATATTTATATAAAATTTTATTTTGTTTATAGAATCTTCTTGACACATTACCTGATTATACTTTACCTGATTGTTTTTTTTACCATCTATGATGTTAAAGCTACAACTGATGAAAAATTGGAGATATTAGATGACTACAAATTTAACAGAGAGATTTAAATTACCCAGCCCTATTAATTAGACAAATTGAAGGTATAATAATGAATGTTCCAATACATGCTTAACTTGTTTTATAGACACTCCATTCGTCATTTGATAGCAGTCATTCTACTATTAAAGATAAAGGAGTTGTATTTAGTAAGTGAGAGAGTGAGAGAGAGAGAAGTAGACACATTGGTTGGTGGGTTTGTTATAGAGTGGGAGGAGAAGAAGAAAATGATAGAGCCATCATCTGATGATGTACGATGAAGTGATCTTGAAAGAAACTTCAAAGAAAAATTCAAAATGCTGATTACCCAGAACATGCATGAAGGCTGCTCAAAAAGAATTAAAAGTAAATATCATTCCATAATTATAATTATTGTAGACTCCATTTTATATACAGAGACTAGTTTGCTTTACCAAACACACTTTCCGAGCATTCTGTCTCCAGGTATTATCAATATTATTATAGTATTATTATTATTATTAATGTATATATATTAATTGTGTATTGTATTAGAACGTATCTTGAAGTGTTACTTGATTTACCATGGTCTACAAGAACTTCTGATACATTAGATTATATTAAAAAAAGCTAGACTTGATCTTAATCATGATCGATATGGTCTGGAGAAAGTGAAGAAAAGAATATTAGAATATTTAGCAGTTGCACAATTAAGAATTCACTTAAAGGTATACATTTATATATGTTAACATGGACTATTATATTTGTAGGTCCTATATTGTGTTTGGTTGGAGCACCAGGAGTTGGTAAGACTAGTGTTGACGGTCTATTGCTAATACCATGGGAAGAAAATTTCACAGAATATCAGTGGGTGGAGTAAGTGACCAGTCTGATATCAGAGGCCTAGGTTTGTTAATTTAACCCTTGTGTCTCTCTTGTGAGTGTGTGTTGGTAGAGAGGGACATATATTGGTTCAATACCTGGACGTATTATACAAGGGTTACGTAATGTAGGCGTGTGTAATCCTGTTATACTACTTGATGAAGTAGATAAAAACTGGTTAGTAAAACCTGTTTTGATAACTACTACTCTCTCTCTCTCTATATATAATAGAGTAAAGGTATCCATGGTGACCCAGCTGCTGCATTATTAGAAGTATTAGACTCTGAACAAAATCATACATTTACTGATCAGTAGGTGTGTTATATAAAGGGATGACTCCTGTTATTAATGATTTAATATTAGTTATTTAGGGATTCCATTGATTTATCTCAAGTGCTCTTCATTGCAAAACAGCTATTCTACCTCAACACTACCTTCAACCTTTATTGGATAGAATGGAGGTGGATAAACGAGAAGGTTGTGGTCTATTATGATATATAATTATAGGTAATTCGTCTAACTGGATATACTATAGAAGAAAAATGAGAAATCGCATCAAGACATCTTGTCCCTAAATTACTAGAGGTACATGTATAAATGTCTACATGTATTTATATTAGCTTATTATAGCAACATGGATTAAGTAGTGATCAATTAATATTACCAATTGATATTATAAAGACCATTGGTAAGTGGATGTAGTCATCTCTTGCCACACCTCTTTCATATTATATAACAGCCACATATTATACTCGCGAAGCTGGTGTACGAGAATTAGAACGACAAATTAGTGCTATATGTAGAGCTATGCTATTAAAGTGAATATTTTATTATGTGATATGACTCCACCCCTCGTTATAGAGAGCCGAAGGTGACAAGAAAGCTATCACGATATCTCCAGATATATTACATGAAATATTAGGGGGTAAGATATTGACCACACCTACTTAATTAACTCTAATGATAGCCAAGAAAATACGAGAAGGACATTGCAGAAAGATTAACCCAACCAGGTGTAACAATTGGTATGATCATGATTATCAGGGCAGCCTCATTAATAATGTACATTTATAGGCTTAGCTTGGACACCAAGTGGAGAGGCAAATTATGTTTGTTGAACGCTACTCAAATTGTTGGAACTGGAAAACTTGTCCTCACAGGACAATTAGGTATATGATTATCAAGTGATTGTCACATGACTATCTTGTGATTATAGGTAGCGTTATGAAGGAATCAGCACAAATTGCACTGAATTGGTTGAGAGCTAACTCCTCCCACTATCAATTAAACTGTGGAGACATTAACAATACTGATATACACATACATTTCCAGCTGAGCAGTAGAAAAAGATGGACCCTCTGCTGGTGTTACCATAGCAACTGTGCTAGCCTCAATGTATTCTAAAGTTTGTGTTTGTTCTGATGTTGCATGACAGGTGAATTAACACTACGATGGTCATGTATTACCAGTAGGGGGTATCAAAGAAAAAATATTAGCAGCACATCGAGCTGGTATTAAGAATATTATTTTACCAAAGAAAAATGAAAAAAGACCTTACAGAGATACCATCACAAAACAAAGGTATGATTTATTTATCATTCTTGATGAGCCCACCCATTTCTAGGACTCATTAAATCTGATTTAGTACAAACTATTGATGAAGTATGGGAAGCTGCATTAATAATAAATTGATAAAAAAATTAAAAAGCAAAACTTTGATTAATTAAAATTGTTTTTTTTGAAATAAAATTAAAATAACTGTCATATTGCGTTCTTGAAATCGTTAGCTATTTAGCGCCACATCGTTTAAACGTTATGCGCACGCTCATAAGTAACTGCCCACATAGTTAATGGGTGTGGGTGAGATGGTGAGTGGTTATGTCAGATGATGATCATGTGATTGTACTATCACAAAGGAAGAGGAGAGAGTACTACATCATTATTGAAGAATTATTGCAAAGTTAGACTGTTACTCAAGCGATCAATATGTCGGGTTTAATGCAATGGATGTGAGTTATCAAATGTTCTAGTACTGACATTGTCTCCTCTTTAGAAAGCCATTGAATTGGCAAAGAAAGCTACTGATGCTGACGAAAACGAGGATTATAAAAAAGCATTACAATATTATGAACATGCTATACAATATTTTTACATGCCTCAAAATGTAAGTCAATAATACATGTTATAATATTATGTTATAGTTGTTGTAATATATATATATATATATATATATATATATATATAGAACAGAATTAAAGGACAAAAGAACAGAGCTCTTGCTATGTTCTTTTGTCCTTTAATTCTTTCTAACCTGCTCTGTCTAAACGATATGGAGCACTCTTCAACAGATTTAGATACTTTAGTATATAAATAAATATATATATATATATATATATATATGTAGTGTGTGTGGGTGTTTACTCATTGTTTTTGAGATGAGATTCATGGAGACAAGGCTAAAGAGTCAGTGCGTTCACGAATTAAGAGTTATTTTAGATCGAGCTGAACAGTTAAAGGAACATTTAAGAAAGAAAAGAAAAAGGGAAGAGAAAATGGTTGAGGGAGGATCGTCATCAAAAATCGAAAAAAAGAAGAAATGACAAAAAAGTATATCCCTATTAATTAATGAATATTGATTTTTTGTTGTTATAGATCTGATAAAGGTGGGGGTGGAGCTAGTAAAGAGAGTGACTCTGATGACGACGACGATGATAATGATACAAAGAAATTAAGGGGACAACTTGAAGGTAAATTAATAAATAATTAACTTGATATATTTATAATAATGACAGGGGCTATTGTCAATGAAAAAACCTAATGTTAAATGGAGTGATGTGCTGGATTAGAGTTAGCAAAACAAGCTTTACAAGAAAGTGTCATATTACCTGTTCGATTTCCTGAATTATTTGAAAGTAAATACAGAAAGCCATGGAAAGGAATTTTACTATATGGAGTAAGTCCTATATCATCCTCATGATTACAATATTAATTGCCTTTTATAGCCTCCAGGTACTGGAAAATCTTATCTTGCTAAAGCTGTTGCAACAGAAGCTGATTCTACTTTTTTCTCCATCAGTTCTGCTGACTTGATGAGTAAATATGTGGAGAAAGTGAACGACTTGTCAAACAGCTCTTTGAAATGGCTCGTGCTAACAAACCATCAATTATTTTATTGATGAAGTAGATTCAATGTGTGGTTCTCGAGATAGTGGTAGTGCTAGTGAAGCTTCTAATCGTGTGAAAACAGAGTTTCTTGTCCAAATGCAAGGAGTTGGTGTGATAATGATGGCTTGCTTGTTCTTGGAGCTACAAATGTCCCGGAAAACTTGACTCCGCTATTCGTAGACGTTTTGAAAAGAGAATATATATTCCTTTACCAGATGAAAATGCTCGTAAAACGTTTATTGAACTCCATTTAGGGGATACTCCTAATAATCTTTCTGAAGTAGATATAGCTTCATTGGCAAAGAAAACACCAATGTACTCTGGAGCTGACATTGGTATTGCTGTCAGAGAAGCACTCATGGAACCGATTAGATCCTTTCAGAGAGCAACTCACTTCAAATATGCGTCCAAAGTAGTTGATGGTGTAACCTACAATGATTACTATACTCTTGTAGTCCTTCAGATCGTCAAGGTATGCCCATGACATGGAAAGATGTACCCTCGGGTAAATTAGTAGCACCTAATGTGAGTCGACAAGATTTTGAAGTAGCTTTTGCTGTTCTCGTCCTAGTGTTAATGACGCAGATCTCCAACAATGTGAGAAATTCACAAGATTTCGGTCAAGAGGGTTAACATAAATGAACTGATCTATCATTATTATTATTATTTAAGTTGTTATATGTAGTGTGTCTGTCTGTCTAGCTACATCCAATATAATGCATGATACACTTTTATTGTCTAATAATTTGGAACTGGAACTTTTATCATATGACTGTCATACAATAATGAGCCAAATAAATTTTAAAACCTTTTCGGTGCTAACGGTAACCTTGTTGCCATGGTAATTATATTAAAAACATAATGGGCGGGTATTAACCAGATAAAATCATCTGCTACTGAAGCTGTTCAAGTAAGTACTGTTGATTCTTTCTTTTTTTACTCATTACTAGTCCGGAATAGAGAGAGGAGCGTTAGATACGTGGCCAGTTCACTCCTTACTACCACAAAACTATTCTACTAGTGTTGACAAGCCATCTTTTATACCTAAACCAAAGTTCTTACAACAACTAGAGAACCACCTGGAGAAAGAGCTCCTCCTATTAGGCTGTCTTCTCAAGGTCCACATGAGTTAAGACTACAGGTACTTGATTTATTTAATTATAATATATATCATATCTTGATATAGGCTCATCAAGAAGTATTTGAGTATCTTATTGAAGAGTTCAAGACTTATAAACCTCTTTTATCAGCCATAAAAAATGAGTATGACCTCTTTATTACTCACCAAAAATGACCTAATTAGAGAACTATTACCACTAAGGTTTGAATAAACAAATGGATGGATAGATGGATGGATGGATGGATGAATGGATGGACAGATAATGAATGATATTATATTATAGTCTCAAGTATATCAGTTAAAAGATGAGTATGAGAAAAAAATGATAGCTACAAAAGAAGAAGAGAGAAACGTAGTCACACCCACTTCAGATTTAACCTCATCTCTCCCTTTCAGGTGATGACAGTGTTAGACAAGAATATCGTTACTTACAGAGCAGAATGGAAAAAATGAAAGAAGAAGAAGCATCATATCAAGCACAAATTAAAAGAGTATGTCCCTATTAATAATGAGATAATATGATCAGATATTCAGTTACAGAGTGAACTTAGTGATATTTATGAACAATATCGTAATGAAGCTGATGCTAGGTATTATAATACATATTGTTTTATTGTATGGTATTACCATATTAGGAAGTTGCTGATATCGGATTATAATGAATTAAAGGTTCGACAATCTGAGGACCAAGATGAAGAGGAAACAATTGAAAAAGAGGACCCAGTAATATTGAAAACTGAAACTAGCGTAAGTCTCCATATATGGACATATAATGTATCGAATACATGCTATTTATATTGTTTCTTGTAGACGTGCTCGAGAAGATCTTCGTGCTAGTAATCTTCGTATTAATCAAATGTTGGCAGATTATGGTGATGTTGTACCAAGAAGAGAATTTGAAATGATGGAAACCTCTTACAGAGTAAGTCATTAATACATTGAATGTATTGTGGTAGCCTTGTACATGTACTATAGGAATACTGGTATATAACAATACAGGTGGTATATAATAATGCTGGTATTATAGCAATACTGGGATATAAGAATACTGGTATATAACATTGCCGGAATATAACAATGTGGGTATATAACAATACTAGTACTATAGCAATACTGGTATATATAACAGCCTGTCAAACCTTTAATATATGATGTACTGATATATATTTGTAGACACAGGAGAGTGAACTTGAGAGTCTTAAATCTCAGCATACTAGTCTTATGGAAAGAACACAGGTGAATAAGCCCCTGCTTAATCAAACAGTTAATTACATAATTACAGTACATTATTGGTGATGTATAAGGATTTACAAACTCAGAGAGATAGGTCACTCACTGAACTAAACACGTATTAAAGGCACAGCTACTCCAAGGTATTTTATTAGTACACAAACTGTATTATATTAGGACTATTAGACCTGACTGGAGTCGTTGTGGAGAATTTATTTTTGATGGAGGACCTGATAAGTGGGCGGAGATTAGTGAGGGGCGTTTCTAGTAATGATTTAGTTGATGTTTTATTAGCTCAAATTGCTGGGGTAGATATAAGTGAATTAAAACGTCATGAAGTATTTCAGGCTCAGGTATAAAGATCCATTTATTAATAATAAAATTAAGGGTCATCCCCATACTATATAACAGGGTCTTTCTACTGATGTACCCGATATCTTAGAGCTGAAGGTCAAATCAGAAATCATAGAATGGGTCGTCACGAAAATGGAGGGAAAACGTTAGTGGATTTTGGGAGTATCATTCGACTAAAGCAGCTAAAGGAAATGGGTCATCATGATCTAGACACAGAGCTATATCAGTACTTATTATCACGTAATGGAGATGAGGAGAGTATAGCTATTGAAAATGGATATAATATACAAGATGCTATTAGTCGGTTTCATCATGAGCTTCATGTCAGTACATTTAGCTCTATATTATGTGGAGAGTTAATGGAAGAAATCTATAATAACTGGATATCAATACAAGTAGCTCTCATGGAAACATTTAAGAAGACAACAGATCAAGTATATCTCCAATAGTAACAGTAACTGATATATGTGTTACAGGAATGTGTAACTTTAGCTGTATTAGAAGATGCTATTAAATGTGTATGTCCTGGTAAACCTGAGCCTTATCTTAAGGGCTTAATACAATGTGCAGTACATGTAGCTTCTGATGGTAATAACACTATCAATATTATAAAGTTGATGAGTAAAGTAAGACAGCTGGATTATATAATATTATGTAATTAGTCATTAAATTACTAGGGTCCTCAGAGTCAACCCAATCCATTTGTTACATTAATGCTTGAACAATCTCGCAATGAAACTAAAATCTTTGTAACAGAACTAAACAAAACATTTAGGAGACAAACAGTGAGTCTAAAACAAACAAAATGTTATCAATACATTATTTTATTATTAAATAGAATGGCTACACTGAAAGATGTACATGATGCTGTTAAAAATATGGACCCCAATAAACCTGAAGCTGAAATACAGTTAATTTTGTCAAAGATATTTCAGTTCCATTGGGTCATGATGACAGTAGTGCTACATTACCTTTAGAGAAACTGGTTAGTTTATTGGAAGCTAGTGATTCAGGAGATCTGGTCTTTAAATCCATTTTATTAAATGTTGTTGACCTTTACCTATTATTAACAATGATGTCAATATTCCAATAATATATTACAATACCTATTCTGATAACAGTGACTTTATCTTGTAACATGTGACTGTCATGTGACCATTTCTCATGTACCGACTCCACTCTTTTATTATTAATGTACAGTCCTCCTCCTTGTATGAGTCGTCGCACTTCACCTACGATAGCCACACCCACATAATTAAACACACTCAATAGAACTTTACTTTTTAGAAGAGACAACATTAGTTTTGGCCACTATATTGATAATATTAATATCACTTATACATTGATCACGTGATAGTAGTGTAGTAGGAAACATCTTGAAATAACTGATCTAGTTGTTTACCTATAACATATATTACAGTAGATAACTTTAACAATATGGAGAAAGAATACCTGATAATTGTTGTAATGCTATTGGGTCACCAAAATAATGCTGATGTCGCTTGTTCTGCTTGGTTTAATCCTCTCTCTATTATGACACTATAATAATATGACTAACATATCTTATAACTTACCTCATGTATTAATAATGTGATTTGTTCAGCTAAATATTTCTGAGCAATATGTTTCTCAGGACAAAACCTAAATCATGTACTTTAATATGCATTAGTAGATGGTGAATATACCTGATGTTGTGTTAAGATATCACTGATATAATCCAATGATGTGAACGTAAAATAATATAAATATTTACTAACATCTTCATCAGATGTCTTAAGAAAATACTGAACACAATATGACATATTTTATAATCATTTGTACTATTACTTGATACAAATGATAGGGTGATGTCTTATCTGCTGATAACCACACAGCATTACCAACTGATTTTCCTAGCTTTTCTCCACTTGATGTTGTAACTAGTGGTACAGTTAATCCTATCAAGATTGTAATAACTATTATTATTATTATAGTAGTTAGTGTTACCATGTACACGATTACCAGTGTATTTATGAACAAATTCACATCCAGCAGATATATTGCCCATTGATCTCCACCTCCAATCTGTGAATCAAATTCAAAAATGATGTAATTACTTTGGGGGGCTTACCTGTAACCAGCAATTATGATTTTGATGCAAACAGAGATAGTCATATGCTTGAAAAACTTGATATGAAAATTCTGTAAAAACTAAGACCTTGTCCAGAGTTAAGTCTTTGTTGAACACTATTATGTAATGATATTTAATTTAAAGAGTGGGTGGGATCGCTACCTCTCTTTGTTTAGCATTGAAGACAGTCGAAAATGACATCCAATGTTTGACATGAATTCAATAATTGTCATACCTCTATACCAATTAGCATTGTTAATAATCCTATCATCAATATATTATAATAATAGTAGTTTGAGTATATTATACTTTAAATCTGGCATAGCATACTGCTGTTGAGTGAGATATAATGCATTCTGAAATATCTTTGATAATACATTAGATATTCCAATAACATTTTGCTCTAAGTCATCTTTCAACAAACTATCTCTCTCTTTGAGACGACCACTAGGATCTCCAATAAGTCCAGTAGCTCCACCCACCTAAAAACATCATAACGACATCATACAGTTGTACTTACAACAGCAATAGGTTGATATCCATGTTGTTGGAAATGTAACAATGTTATTAATGTCACTAAGTTTCCAATGTGAAGACTATCAGCTGTTGGATCAAATCCAACATACACTGATAAGGCAGATGATGTATTAGCTCATCAGTAATACTACATTTATACTAGAAATGTGATAAGTAGTACATTGTAATTACCTAGTAGTTTTATTAAGGAGATATCTATTCTTCAAATGTTGTAGTACTTGTGAAGGAGACAAAGAAGATAACTGCCTTAGTCTGATCATGACTACACGTGCACTCAATTAATTTAACGAGCTCCACCCATCTTTGTTTGCAACTCTTTGTTCTCTTGAAAAGAAATGGAATCTTATTTTTATTGTGGTCCAACAAATGCTAGCAACTATTATGTATTAAGAGCAATGCAGCAACAAGTTTGAACTATGTAATTCAGTACTAGAAATAGACTCTTGAAAAAAAATTCGAGCTCATAAATGTATTTTGTCTGCTACAAGTCCTTATTTCAGAGCTATGTTTAACACACCATTCTCTGAATGCCAGCAAGGAATGGTTAAGTTAAGAGATAGGGACAGAGAGATACTTCAAGTGTTATATCATATATTTATTGCTCTGATGTCTGTCTGCCTTCTGATCAAGTCTTGTCTTTACTGATGGTTTGCTGATAAGTTTCAAATGGATTGCCTTGTTGAAGAATGTAGGCTCATTATGCAAAAGAAGATCGAAAAATAATGTTTCCTTCAATTATTAGTTGTGTTTGTCTTCCATTTGTCTCTATGTCATGTATTTTAAAGTGGATTCAAAAATTTTTCTTGAAATGAAGCTCACAGCATTAGCAGATACTTTGGAAAAGAAGGAAAAGTAACTAATTATTAATGTAATTAATATATTATTACAGAAGGCTCAATTGAACGAGGTGCTAGCTGCTCCAATCTTGATCCATCAGCATTGACTATGGTGACTAGAAAAGTTGAGGTACAAGGTTTCACATAGCATTCTCAAAACATACTCTCTCCCTATTTCTCTTGGACTCCAAAAATGGTGCTATTTGTGACCTAACTAGCTCGAATTTGCAAGATGCATTTACAAATTTAAGACACTATTATTGTTAATATTATTATGTAAAGGCTCATAATGATCTTATCAAAACCTATGAAGCTAAAGTCTCAAGTTTTGGATTTCCTGTTGAAGAGTTGGGTTTCAAGCCTCTGCAAAGTACAGTGGCTGGTCAGACTTTAGGCCAGGACAGCTGGCCTGGTAACATCACCTTCATAAGAGAATGTCTCTGTAATATATTGTTAATGACTGTGGAATGTATTTTGTTATTAAAAATGCTGAATAAGTATCATTATTAATTCCATTTCATATTAAAGTATTGTTTTCTTTGCAGGCTACTTAGACATTTTCCTCCTAAACTTTAAATTTGTATGGATGTACCCAGCCTAACATTCTATATATACATTTAAAAACCAACCAGTTCTATTGACATTTCCAGTAATTTAAATTTATAAAAAGAAACAAAAAATATGTAAATAGATTATGAAAAAAAACCCTTGTGTGTTGCCCAAACGATTCCTACTCGCTCACCCACTCAGGCTTCCACTTAGGCTCCAGGATTCCCTGCTATTGCTAGCTGGGACCGCCACCTGGCTTGGTAACCCTCGTCTTCGCGAGGTAATCCTGGCTGGAGCGTCGCCCTAACTTAAAACCAGCCGTACGGGATTCCAGCTCTTAGGGAATTTCGCATTCAGGAACCGGGAACCACAAATACACCAGCCTCATCTCGTTTAAAAGGAGACTACCAGCCCTATCCTAGTCGGCCTTTCGGATACTCCGTAGAGTATGCTGGTAACCATCTCAGAGGTCTGATGCATTGCAGAACGCTGGCCCACAACACACTGGCACTCACGACTGCTTTGGTTTCCTTTTATATGTACTTACGATTTTGTCTTCATGCTCTTGTGGGGCGCGGTGTGTACCGACTATGAATCTCATTAACGATAGTTATGCCTCGGTGGAGTAAACATAAATTAAAATTATATTTGTAAAGGTCAAGAATAAATCTACTCCTGTTTAAGCAAACTAGAACAGTACTAATCCTATTAATTTTTTATCATTCTTCTTTTAAGCCACTCATAGTTCAAATTACATGTTTACACTACATCAAATGCTAAGCTATCACAGAATTTGTTCCACTTCCACATAAAGTTGATGAATAAAGTAAAACTGTTGGATTATAATATTATGTATTTAGTGATTAAATTACTAAATAAATGCCAATAATGTTCTAAGTTTATATCAATGTTGGAAACTATTTAGATGCTGTACACAATATGTGCTTGATAACTTTAAAGAGGTTTCTGAAAGTGTTGATTTTCTCTCTCTGCCATCGGACCAGCTTAAAGATTTGCTAACTGATAATAGTTTGAGAGTTAACAGTGAAGATTTGTATTTTGTAGAAGGTACCATTGTATGACAACATGTTATGGATTAATATATGTCCTCAGAAGACAGAATGAACAGGGAGTCCTCTCACAAGTGGAATATTATAATCCATCAACAAGTCAGTGTTCTTATCTCCAATCAATGACATCACCCAGATGTATCATGGATCACTGAATAGATGGAGTCATCTTTACTATTGGAGGACATAATGGTGTTCAGCAACTTACTTCTGTTGAGTGTTATGTGACAGGTTTATCTGAACCTCAATCTGTTATGGGAGTAGCTACATTAGATGGACTAGTATATATGGCCATGGGATATAATAGAAGGTAATACTTACAGAATGTACTGACTTATAATGTCAAACTTGATAAGTGGTTGGATATACCATCAATGAATGTTACTAGATCTGCTTTTGGACTTGTTTTGAGTCATTGTATGTTCTAGGTGGTTTTGTGGATCATTACTCAATTCTATGGAACATTTTATGCCTGGTAATGAACAGCGGTACACTGATGTTGCCATGACAACTGAATGTATACATTTTAGCACTGTTACAACATAAATCACACAACACAGACAATAATATTATACGTGTTCATTGATAGTCATTGTAGGAAAATGTTTAAAGAGTTTTCTTTGTAGCTTCTTTATATTTTTCCAATAAAACAATCTTGTAATCTGAAACACAGCATTAACATGGTTCTCAACATAAATATCATGACTTACCAGTTTGATTGCTCCATAGTTCAGCACAGCTTCTGTGTTCAAAGGACTCTCATTATTTGGTTCTGTAATAAGCTGATACTAATTACTAATAAATATAGGGTTGTACCTCCAAGTAAACTTGTATTGATATAAGATAGTTCTCACATCAAACATGCTGACCATTTTTCCTAGCAATAAGGCAATAACACAGTAATTATTAAGGGGCTTACTTTGAGAATATCTAGACAAATGTTACCATGTTCATCGACATTAGGATGGTAAATTGGAGTTAAGAATTTAACAAGAGGTGGAACATAGGGATATCGTCCAGGAAAAGAAAGTGTTAACTTGTAGCTAAGTCCATCGTATACTGTTCCTTGGGCACCATTAATTGTAGCTATCCAACTAAACAAATTGTCACCATCTGGAAAAGCTGAATGGATTGGTCACCAGACAACTAATAGGAAGACATTGATTACAAAGCTGGTTATATAATAATTGATTACCATAAGGGTTGTCAAATCTTGTTGTAGCCTCTTCATTACTGAGTGACCATCTATATGAGTTGTGCTTGAGTTATCCATGTTTTTTTGGATCGGTTGTTGCTAGGGGGAGCAATATTTTGTGAGGCCATCGTTGCTAAGGAGAACAGAGAAATGCACACGCTCTTCACACAGAGATGAATCAACTCAACTCCCGGTTGAAATTTGAATTAATATTTAACCCGTTGATAACTACATTATTAATTATGACTGGTTAATTTGAGATCATGGTGCAGTAATATTGATGTCAATTAACAAGGACCTATAACTCTAATTTCATTAAAAAAATTCAAGCAATTTGGTGTTGTGATCCAAATCCCAAATTTTTTAAAAGTACCATGGTTCAAATCAAAAATGGTCATAAATGATAGGTAACGAAATTACTTCAAATTTTTCATAAATGTAGATACATAGGTTCTTGTTAGTAAATTTTTCTGCCATTAAAATGTTGTTTAAAGTGTCTAAAAAAGAAAGGACATTTATAAATTAACTCAGACCAACCCATGTAGGCAGTCTAGCTAACAATAGTAGGGAATCCTTCACACTAAGTAGTATGCCCTACATGAGTTGAGTTGTTTGGGCAACACAACATGATTTTTTTATAAATCTTAAATCTATTTAAATTACTAGAAGGAATGTCATTAGAACCGGTCAGTCTGTCATAGAGTACATTCCATGTTTATCAAAGTATGTTATTGTTACAATTATTATTATAAAATATAATATAAAAAACAGAATAAATGTTATGTTTCGTCTTTTAGAAAACTATCTCCAATGAATGTAGAGTCAGATGTTGTTATTCCATCAGTTAAGTTGTTTTCTTTGCACCATTCTTTAAAATGTCTACAATAAGATTATGAAATTAGACATTATTGTTTTTTAATAACTAACTTTTTTAAACATTCCATTTTGGCTAGTCTTTACAATATAATCGGACACATTTTTTCTTCAAATTCTCGTGGTAACATTCGTGATTTCTTTCATATTACCAAATAATAAACAATATATTGTATCATACCATTTCATCAGTCAATGGATGAGCTGTCAATGGTACTTCTCCTTTTCTATAAGTTCTTAATAATTGTAATGGATCTCTATCTTGCATGCCATAGTCAAATTTAGCTATCTATTAAAACCACTAAAAGTAATCATCATTGTTTATTATCTTACATAAATTTCAAAATGTTTTTCTGTTAGTTTCTGTTGATACAAATAATCCTTCAACTTTTCTTTAATATTTTTGGCTTTATTTTTCCACTATTACATAAAATTATTTTCATATTATTATTATTATAATCACTACCTCATGACTAGATGAACACTCAGAAACTCTGCCTATCATTCTATATAAGTCTCTTGAGTGAAGTCGTTGTAATATGTCAGATACTTCCTACAATAGAAAGACAGTAAATTACATTAAACTTACAGTATTAACTAACAGTTTGACAAATACCAGACTGTCTTTCAAAAAAAATTACAGTTTGAAGGACAGAGTCATTGAATTGTTCATAAATTGACATGGCACAATTTATCTGATCTACAGATAGCCCCTCTTGTGCTGGAATTAATGACAATCTACATTATTATTATAAACCATTTAGATTATAGTGTCATATATAATAATTTTTGTACCTAATATCAATTCCAAATTTAGACTGAAGTATTTGGCAAGCAGCTACCAAAGCATCTGCAATCCTTTGAACAGCCATTATTATAATCTTGTAGATAAAATGTCTTACTTACATCAATTCAATACTAACACAAGTACATGTTGAAGAACTTTTCTATGTAACATTTCACGAGCATGGAACATGTCATAAAGTGTCACTACTTCCTATAACACATTATATGAGGAATCTATTTTAACAGAATTATTTACTTTGTCCATTGGACAAATTGTTTTTCTTTCAAGATCATGATCATATAATATACGACAGCCACTATGTAATGTCTATATATATAAATGATATTAAAATAATAATATTATATAATATATCATACTTCCAGTCAAAATCATATGACAGACCAACAGCATGACAATCACGAGCAAATATCCCATTTGTCAACATCTATACTAGTAAATTTATTATTAACAATCTGCAACACACAACAAATGAAGAAGTAAAACAATAAATTATCTCTATACCTCATACATAAACCATTTTCTCCTTTGGTCTTCCTTTATAACAATATGTCTAGTAAAGTAATAGATGTATATTATATAAGAGGTTAGAATCACTCACTGTTGGATCTTCTGATGATCCTTGTTGTAGTGGACATCCTAATATAATCTCTTTAATAAAGAGGAAATCAATATCAGTTAATCCCTCCTTTGTTATTAAAGCTTCTTTTAAGATAGTATTTTTATTAATCATGTATTCAAACATTAAGACAGAACCGTCTTCATGCTTTTAATAGAATAAATAGAGATAATGATACTAATATGAATACCTTCCATGGATTAGCCATTTTAGGAGTGACCATTGAATCAAATACATGTGAAAAGGGCCATGTCCTATGTGATTAGTACATTATAATAAATTAATATTAAAAACGGACCAAGATCATGGCAAAACCACCAATTTGAACACAGAGAATATCTTGGTTTGTAATATCAAGTGAACTACTATCTTTGTGATTGTCTCGTAATGCTTTTAAGAATTCACCAGCAAGATAACATACACTGTTTGAATTATATTATATTGTTATAGAGTTTAGTTTATTTACCCAATACTATGTTCAAATCTGTTATGTGAAGCTCCAGGATATACAAAGTATTACCCACCTTCATAAAACAATGTCATAATATTGGTATACATCAAATGCTAGTCACTGACCCATTTGTTTTATTTGTCTTAATCGTTGAAATTGAGTAGTGTCAATAATATCAAATATTATCTGTGGTAACTTAATGCTACCATGAACAGCATCTTTCAAATCCTAAAAGTTTACAATATCACTTGCTACATAAAGAGAAACTTACTTTATCTCGGCTTCCCATCTTTGTTTATATAATTTTAACAGTAAAGGCGTGCCAGTTTACATAGTTAAGTACAATCCGCCCACTTCTAATTACAATATTTGACATGTCATGTCGTTCCTTGAAGATATCAAGTCATTTTCATTAGGAGAACTGAAGCCAGTCAATACTACTATTACAACTAGTGATGGTAGAAAAGTAAGGGACCAAAAACATCTTTATATTTATGTTTTCATAGTTTACAGAAACCAGAACTATTAATGGAGATATCAGTATTATAGAACACGACGAAGGAGGTCTAGGATTTGTCCTGATCATGAAAAAGACTGGACTGTCGGTATTGTAATGCAACATGTCTTATTAGCTTCACAAGATGTAGCTTATGACAAGCCTTCTCTTGTAAAATATGGTGTAACACATATATTAAATGTTGCTGCAGATTTACCAAATGCGTTTCCTGGAGTAAGAGACCTCACTAATAATATCATATTGTATACTTCCCTAAACAGGACTATCAATATCTTAATATTAGAATGTATGATGAAGAGTCTGAAGATATTATGAATCATTATTATGAATGTGAAGCATTTATTGACAGCTCGTTAAATACAGGTGGAACTGTTTTAATACATTGGTAAGATGTACTGAAAGATCATAGTTTAAGTATATTATCATTAATTTAGTCGTGCAGGTCGGTCTAGATCTGTCAGCATTGCTGTAGCTTACGTGATGCACAAGAAACAAATACCATTTTCACAAGTTTTACAAGATATCAAGAAAACAAGACAATGTGTTGATCCTAATCCAGGATTTTTAAAGCAACTCAAATGTTTAGAAGAATTATTAAATATTTCATAAACAATTATTAATGTGTTGTCTTCTTTACTAATGGTTGATGAGTACCTTTTTTAATCCAAGATAGTCCGAGAGATAACACACTAGAAGATGACTCTTCTTGTTTAAACTGAAGAAATGTTGTTAAAAATATCCAATAGTTTCTTGTAATACCTCTGGTTCAAAGATCTCTTGTCTGGCTGCTCTCATTACATCTGTATGCCATGAACTAATTCTAATGGGAGGAGTTAGTACATTTATAAAAGTATAGCATACTCTATTGAATGAGGGTCATTTAGATCAGTATCAAGTACAGATTCTTTACAACTTTGTATGCTTGATTTTACTTTCTCTTATAGTCTTCAAAATTATCATTATAACTAAAGGACAATATAATATAAAATAATAATATTACTTACAGTTTACGGCTTCTCATTTAATGGTGATAACATATCAATAGTCAGAAAATTTTCTAGCATAACTTAATAAATCACGCAAATAGTTAACTTCACGTCTATTCAATTAATGTAACGCAATATATCAAGTGAAATATTACCTCCATCTGGAAAAGGTTCTTTGTCTCCAACTCTCCAGTGTAGAAATCAATTTGAGGATGAAAACACCAGATTGAAAATCTATCTCTGATATAATTATATTGTATAAACAAATTAATTAAAATAATATAATTTACTGGACACCCTCCATCAGGATAATTAATAGGAATGGACATGTAAATTTAAATACTCCTCCATCATATAGACCAGTCTGTATAATCATGATACCATACCACCTAAATACATTATAAATATATATAAATATAACATTATATTACTTAATGGTGATATAGTAGATGGTAATACATAGACTCCTGATACAGGGGACTGGGACAAGATGAGCACTATATTAGAGATTATAATAACGTACAAAAATTAATCATCTAACTATTCAGCCATCACAATAGACTCCTGAAAGAAAGGTCCATATTATTCGTTACTTCCTCTTTTGACAAAGGTATGTGGCGACTTTCTGCCTAGAACTAGCACCATATTCTATATTCATATTATAAGCCACACCATTTACAAATAATTAATATTAATATTTTTTAAAGATCAATGTCTTGAGTGTTTGTGTTGCCCTAAAAATATAATAAAAATAATAATTATAATTAATAATTAAATATATTGTTGTTACCTTTTTATGATGAGATGATTTGTGTTTGTGACGTCAGATTTTGTAGTTTATTATATGATGTGGGCGGAGGTAATGGTGGACCAAATAATTCTGGTTCCCCAGGTAAGGTGGTTCCTATAATTAATCATGCTTATAAAAACTATTAACATTGTTTACATGAACATACAATTTGAACTGATACAGTTGGTAAGGGTAATGATATGTGAGAAAGATTCTGCCATTTTTTATCAGAATGAGAAACATCTACTTCCATTAGGCAACTCTTCTGTTGTCATGGTAACATCAGAACTATCATTTCATCTTCCGATTGGCTCTCAGCGAAAATTGAGACAAATAAACTCATGGAAGTTCTCTGAACCTATAATTATATAATGTAAACAGGGGCTCTTATAATTACCTCTTCAATAGTAGTTCCTCTACTTCAATAGTAGGTTGTTCTAGTTCATTAGTTAAATCATCTTTTTCACTAATTGGTATTTCCTGTTCTACTGCTTTTTTCAGTGCTTAGCATATTGGATGTGTTTGACAACACATCAAATTGAATCACTTTATGAATCTTGGAGAAGAATTCAATCTTAAAGAATCCCCACAATATCTGAACTACAAATATCACATTATAATATACACAACTAGTAGCTATATTGTACTTTGGGTAAGGATCGTCACTTAAATCGTTTACAAATGACACAATGTGGATGCCATCTAAGACTTCTCTTGTCATTACACCAAACATACCTATAGCAGCAAGCTTCAGTAGCACTTGGTTCATTGAATTAAGATAGTTTGAAAAATAATGTAAAACAACTCTAACTTCTTCAATGACATGATCTGTTTCTTCACTACTACTCTGTCTAAAACTGTCAGAGAGAGCTATGGGATAAAGGTTGAAATAATCGAGCTTTACGTGAGAATTCATCTAACTCTTTTTGTTTCTCCCATTCAGTAAACTGGCGAGTTTCATTATCTATTGTTTGGATTTATTCTTTGTTGTTATTTTAGACTAATTACCATTAAATTCCTACGACCTTTAAGATAAGCTTCATAACGAGTCTTGTTTAGAAGGTATTGTCTTCATATGGTTGATAGGCTAACTGGTATAGATTTATAAACTATTGGACTACATTCATTAACTCACTCCAGAAATAATTCTATCTCCAATATCATTGGTTCTTTGAGGAGGAGAGTGTGGTATCACTTCTCACTGGTATCTTTACACTTAGAGGATTCTCACTGGTATGCTTTACACTTAGAAGACTTCCACTGGTATCTTTAGCTTAGAAGATTTCTTCATTGGTATCTTTATATTAGAGAGACTTCTCACTGGTATCTTTATGTTAGAAGATTCTCATTGGTATCTTTATACTTAGAAGACTTCTCACTGGTATCTTTATGCTTAGAAGATTTCTCATTGATATCTCTATAATAATAAATCTAGACAATTAACCAAAAAAACTACTTTAAATTTAGCTTGTTTGCTAATTTTTTGACTCGTTCTCTATCAGTTGAGCTCATAAGATCAAATACTGACCCCTATCAATAACAAAGAAAATCATTAATAATTATTATTACTTAGAATACCAAGTGGTTCTGACAGAAGGTGACCCTTTCATTAGCTGATATAACCACTGGTACTCCTAATAAACATATAATATTGTAATAGCATTTAAAATATATTGCGTAACCTTCTTTCTGTTACAACAGGACCAACTTGTAAGATATGAACTGGTACAAATGATTTGGGTACAATGGAGGAGAATAATTCTACAACTTAAATACCAACATATTATATGTATTGTAAGTACTTTAACACGATGAGAATCGAGTATTATTTAACCAAACATTTCTAACTCCAGAATCTATGTAGATAATGTGTAGGTAACTAATCAGTTGCCATAGCAACAATATTTTACACTGATTTATGGCCCAGTCAGCCAAAATCCTGTGTCCGATTTAACTCACATCTGAAACTCATTGTCCTGTTATAAGATGTCATACTTTCTTGTGAATAAATATCTTCGTCTTCATCTTCTAAAGCACCCACACCAAATGCCTAACTTATATTTGGACCACACCTACTAATTAAGTTAATACTAACTTGTCCTGACATTCAATATACACTTCCACTATATCCAGTAGTAGATAAACACTTTGTTTTAACATTCCTTGATATCCATACCATGTTCATTAACTTTACTATCATACTTCCAAGGTGCGATATCATGTGGACCAAACATGAGACATTTTCATCAGGTAAAGAGCACCCTATATACTTTAAACCATCTGTTAAAAGTGGGTGTGGCTAACTATTGTACTAAAAGAGATACCTTCATCTCCTGTCTGTGCTGAGCGTAACACTTTGGTCCACACCTTGTCCTTCTCTCCAACCCATAGACTTTAATAGGACTTTTACCAATTGTGGAGTGAGCTGGAATAATGAAGTCTTGTAAGGAGGTTCACCGGTATAATAGATAGAAGAGGAGTGACTGGTTTCTTTATGGAAGTTGTCGTCTCTTGTTCAAAAGGTTTCTCGAGTTGATACTTCACGAGGAGCAATACCGAAAATATCTAAATCCTTAAAAAATAATAAATATATAATACACATAAAAGATACATATTATTCATCTTCATCCATTAATCTTCAGGTCGTTGTCTCTTGGATTGAGATTTTGTGCTTCGTGAAGTCCAAAAGAAGATGGTACCCAACCAATATAGTATATTATACAAACATTAACAAACGTAATATACTTCTTTAGATTCTACAGTATTATAATATCCTGCTGAAATCCACCAGTAAGGCGCCATGGAATCGTCTACGACCTTGTTTGGTCAAGAACATATTGATCTTTTTGTTTTTTTTCCTTCGCTTTTAACATTTCTTCATCAGTTTGTAGTTTTTCAAATGAACTTCTATTCGAACATAACTTTCATCACTCAGTAGTCTCATGTGCACCTGCCATTATTACTAGTAGGCGTGGCTTACAAACAACAAATAACACTTTTATTATTTTTTTTTAAATTTTTCACTTTTTTAAAAAAAAAAAAAAGGCTACATTTTTAAAAAACCAGTCAATGTTGGCCTTAATTTACTAGTTATTTATCATCAGACTAAGACTGCAGGATTTATTTATACATGTATGTGATTACAAACACTCGTATTGTGAAGGTGGATACGTTGAAATGATATCACGAGACTCAAACACTATTCTATATTTTCTGTGTCAACAGCGATAGTAAACTGAGGCTAACATGGCATGACGTCCATATTGGACGGGGCTCATACGCTTATCACTACCATCAATAAATACAAGAAACCCTTAACTCACAAAAAATGGATCTCTAAAGAAATATCTTGCCTTGAAAAACAAGATCACTGTCATTAGCATCTATAATTTCTAGATTCCATACCAATATATAGTTATGATATGTGACTATAAGTCTAACCATATGATGCTTGTGAAGGTCGCCCCATATGATGAAAACTCAGGGAACTAATATTATTCTAAAATCTAACAATTTCATTTTTCATTGAAGATGTACATTTTGTTTAGAAAAATATGATGACAAGTTCTCAACAACCTAGCAACAATTGTTCAAAGCTAAATAACAAATAACAATAATTTTACATGTATTCCATACTTGCTAAAATAATTGTAAAAAGATTCCTTAATCGATTCTATATTAAATAGTTAGTATGTTAGTACATCAAAACTACAGTACCGCATTATCTTTCCCTGATGACACTATTAAAACGTGCTACAAGCACTAACATAAATGGATAGCAGTGACATCTGGAGGGAATTTCTAATAATAAAATATGATAAATCTGTTGTTTACCATTAAACACTGGAATCCATTTACTTCGCTAATCCCGTTGTCCACCTCAAACATGCTTAAAACAATAGATAAGTTAAATTGTTTTAATAATAGGAGTGACTTACTGAAAAATTAACCTTCCAATGTATAAATCGAGTCTCATAATATACCTTTGTCATGCGACGAGTCTCAAAATGTTATAATATAAAAAGAGGTATCTATATCTGTAATATGAAGTACAATCATCACGATATCTGAGCGGAAGGTCTCGGGAAGAAAGATACTGATGTATGGTTCAGTATCCATAAAGTAATCAGAGAGATAGTGGGTGGAGTTTATTAGATTTAAACGTACTATCCAGCCACAGTCTATTAGTTGTATATTCATTAGACGTCTGGATAACAAGTTTGGACACCTTTATAGCCCATAATTCCAATACAGTGTTCAGTAGACATTTCTAATTATGGGAGATATAAGGAACAGATCTAAGATTATTTACTGGAGGAAGTTTGGTTTCATATTCTGGCAAGGGAACATGACACTTGAACGTAAGCAAGTCTGAGGAGCTTTTCAGACTTAGTAAGACATAGGAGGATATAGTGAGCCATTTGCAGATGTTACGGTCTATAAAATACCACCAGATGGTAGTAACAATATGTTATCGGTTAAATTACAATATATTTAATAAACTAATTGTATATTCACGTCCTAATTCGTTCGCATATCAGATACATGTTGTAAGCGTTCTCTATAACAGATATAAAACATGAAGATAACTTAATAAACTAACATACTCATTAGGAGAATCCTTACATGTAGAAATTTTTTCATTTGCTTAACCAACAGTTGACGTTCCAGACTCTCCAAGCCCTGTAATTTAAAACAAAATAGTTTGTGTTTAATTACTTTGTTAATACACAAACTCATTTTAACACAGTCAGTAGATTCTATTAACACTCACCAAGTACCAATAGTCGATGAGGTTGACTTAAATTCTACCTTCTCTTTTCGTATTTGCTGCTCAATAGCTTTTTGCTAACTTCCTTTTTCCGAGCTCGTCTCTCTCTCTCTTCTTCAGAAAGTACTTGCGTACGAATACAACTCAGAAATTGTTGAAATACATACACGCACAAATAAATTAATCATAAGCTTTACTTACTCTAACAAGTCAAAGGTACTGGTCCAATGAACCACACACCCTTACAAAGAAAGCGACCCTGCCCTTGAAATGGCTATTTTAGGAGTATTCTAAATAGAAAATGGGCTTTTTAAAAATAAGGTTATGTGTCAGAACGTCATTAAACACGACCCTTCTTTAAAGAGGTGGTGGAAAATGCAGTTTACAATCAGTCTTTGCTAAGATCTAACCAACGTAGATCCACTTACAGCCTACAGTATAGGATGTTTAATAAGTAATTATTGTATTAATTTATTAGTCAATTGAGAACACCATGTGTGCAGACATTGGGAAAACTACTTGAGTTAAGTCCTGAACGAATAGATCAGCAGGCTGGCGAGTAGTTTAAGTGGATCAATACACTTAGAGTCAATAGTCAAAATAAAGATGATATTGCACAGTGAGGAAGAGTAGTTATGTACATATGTACTGTGTGTCATGCGCAACATTGTGTATAGTTTGATCACGTGCCTCCTTATCAAAGAGTGAGTGATTACTGATGATGGGTTTATTACAGTATCTTTTACTGAAGCTGAAAGAGCAGAACAAGAAGCGTTTTAATGTTTATTGAAACGGGTATATCATATTATTAAGTTAGTATTAATTATTGTAAATCTTATGGCTTATAGCTGGCAACGATCTTGTCTTCATCAAGGACTTATTTCAAATCTGATTTTTTTAATAATACTAGTAGTAGGTGTGGCAGTAGCTTGAGTATTAATTTGTCGAATTTGAAGGGTTGCGTTTTTGGGACAAAAGTGATATATCATGTCGTAATAGAACAGCACTATAGTTTGGTTGAGAAACTATTCTTTTTTGTTTGATCTGCGGGTTTTTTGATTTGCAAGTAATGTTAGTCAAACTTCTTTAATAACATATCATTTTTTTATGATTATTAATTATAGCTGGCATTATTAACTGGTTGTTATTGAATTATTATTTGAGGAAAAGTATAAAACTGGTTATTTTGGAAGGTTAAGTCATTAATAACAGTCAATGTTATATTGGTATATCTACAGTGGTATTAAAAAAACACAGTACAAAGATATTTACTCAATGGATTTAAGATCAGTTCTTTTTAGATGTAATATTTGATGTTACAAAAATACACAATGTTCTCTGGGAAGAATGAAAAGTTCAAAAAATGTTAAAAATGGTACGTCCTCACAGGGCATATATTATTGTTTACACATATTAACTTAATAGATGCACAAATATGGAGGTTTATTAAATTCAGATGCAGCAAATACTGTAATTGATCAAAAAATTGATAACATACTCTCTAGTCCACAAGGTAATATGCAATTAATAGTAATTATTAATATATTATTTAGGGTTTGTCTTATACATATGGGAGTTGATAAGGAAGCACTTCGTACAACTTACAATGTCATATTAGTCCTTTATAAATGAAATATCTCCAACCTGTAAATAAAGTTTACCCAATCAATTTATTATATATTATAGATATATAATATATATTGTTATTATAATATATTATATTATATATATAGATATATATATATTGTTATTATAATATATATATATATATAAGATATATAAACAATTTGTTGTACCTGTATATCAGATGAGAAGGCCTCAAAAGTGAACGTCAGTTGACACATTTATGCTACAATGCATTTTATTATCTAATCTAGATCATTATATATATGGAGCTAAATTAGCAGCATTGACACCGAGGATATAATAAAGTAAAGGTAAAAGGTTACCATGGTAACTTTTATATTATACATGTATTTCATAAGATTGTGCTGTTGATGTTTACGTAAACACTTAAGTTGGGTTATATATGGAGGAAAATTTATGTGAGCAGAGTGGCTTTATATTATGACTTTTATTATTAATTTAGATTAACAATTAAATTAATAATATGTGTGTATATTTATGTGGTCGTCACTTTCTTTTAAATGTCCACCTGATTTGGTTTTCTTTTTAAGTGGTCCTTTGCTATGTCCACTATCAGTACTCTTAATAATTAATAACATTTAATTAATAGGATCCATACTCATTAACATCCTTTCTTTTATTAGAGGAGAAGGAATTGCTTTAAAAAAAGAATCTAACGACCTTGAGTTGCCCTTCTTTCTTTTTAATAACTTCTTGACTCATTACGAATACGATCTTCACTAATATAACATTTTAATAATGTCACATGATTGTCACATGACTTACTTAAAACCTTTTTCTTCAACTAAGAACTGTGATCATTCCTTTTCATTGGAGTAGTTCCATTTTAACTAAAGGACATAATTTTATTACATTTATTATAATTATAACACCTTACCTCATACTACCAGGATCAGTAACTTTGCTCTGAGAACAAGGCCCTAGCCTCCTATATTATAATCATGTTATCATCAATATTGTTATTGATAGACAGACTCTTTATTTTCAATAACACTTATTATATGGCCAGTCATCAGGTATTGGTAACCTTTCTACAAGATTTATATGAACAAAGATTGAAATAAAATGAAAAAATTACTTTGCCTTCTTTATACTTTCTATTATCTTTCAATTGTACCATGTTGCGTAACAATGTGATTGCTTTTACTGTCAACTCCATAATATTATATAACTTAGGAGGTGTGTTTACTCTACCCACCTCTAATAGAGTCACAATAATCCAGGCCCAATAAAATACATAGATCTATCAACTATAAGGCAGAGACTCCTGGTCGTAATAGAAAATAAAAATTAATCTAAACCTCAGTTGGTTGTCATCTCTAGTTCTGCTAATACACGTCTAAATGAATTTCTCTGACGGGAAGTTTCCTGTAAATAACTTTACTTATTTTTTAATAATGTAATTAACCTTGCTTCACTTGTTGTTAAATTTCGTAGCAAAATATTTGATCCAAAAGTTAAATTGCATGCATATCTTCGGTGGCTGTTGCAAACACTTTACCAGTCTCTAGGCCAGTACAGCACATGGTGATTCAGCTTTCACAGGAGGCCTGAAAAAGAATTCCATATAATAATAAGTGGGTGGAGTTAATTACCTCAACAAAAGGTATTCACATTAATGTTAATAGTTGTTTGGTTCAGCAACATGTTGTGATGTGCACTTTACCTAAGTTAAGCTGACAGCCTAGACATCATTGTGTATATGACATACAATCTTTTTTGAAAACCTTTTCCATTCTTCTGCATCACCTACCTATATAATAAAAAAAATATGACCACACCCCTATATTAACATAATATTGCCTTGTTCTTCACTTTTTCTAATCGTTTTGTGCTGCAGATCTTACGTTCTGCTCTTTTAGCTAAATATATTATAATTATGTTATATTACATTAATTATTGCGTACTGACTTCACCAGATTTAAGTGTGGGTGTTTAACATCAAATGACATATCTAGTTAAATCTATACATAGACTATCACATGACAATACATGACTTACACAGGTTTTAATACCATTTTTCTACAATACGAATTGTCCGATAGAAGAAACCCATTAAGTGACTGTTTAAAGTATAAAAGATAAATAATTATAATATTATATAGTAACCTTGTCGTTTTCTCACTTTTGTTGTTAACATTGTCCATCTTGTCTTACAGCTATTATGAACTGATAGAGGCTCATTGATGCATCAATAGCAATTTACGACCTACATTATATAATTATATATAAACAAAAAAAACCCAAAAAAAAAAAAAACACAACAAAAACAAAAAATTTTTGTTTGATTTTAAAAAAAAAAAAAATTAAAAACAAAAAAAAATTTAAGTGCATTCCTACCAAAATAAACTTTTAAAAGTCATGATTTTAATACTTGATGAGCATTAATCTCCTAGTAATTTGGACAGTTCCATGGCTGACCCAGACTGTGCCACCTCTTTTTAAAAACAGGGATACACGGAAATTTTACGGCAAGTATTTTAAAAGGAAAATGGCAGAAATCAGGGCAGTAGACAAACCTAGATCATAACCGAGATACATGAACCATTATTATTATGTTTAACAATTATTTTGAAAGTTTATTTGATATTATATAGTGTAATTGTGTACGCTATTGATTCCACCAAGAGACAGGTTAATGCCAGTTCATTTGAGCGATCTGTCACTGTCGAAGAAATATGGTCAAATAAAATGGCAGATTGGTCGACTCCTTCCTTGGAGCGCATGAAATATATAAATGATTGTGTACCTTAATGTACAGCCAAAATAAATTACAACAGATTACTCATGAATATGATGATGAAGGTTGTGTTATTCTACTAAGCGATATCGTCTATAACCATGTTTAAGAGTCTGGCAGTAGCTACGTTTTGTCTAAATGATTTATGCTGAAAAGAAGGACAATATTTTACAACTGTGTTGATAAAACTGCAATAGTAAAGATAAAAGTAAGTTTACCATAAAATTGTATTACATATATTATTCTCCTTACAGAACCCATTAATTGTAAGGCTCGTAATAATCTGTTATCTTAACCAAATTGAAAGTAACTGGTTTATACGAGTTTATGTATTTGGGACAAACAGCAGAAACTGAACAGTTTCAATTAGTTCAGTTACTTGATAACTCATTTTAATCAATAAAAGATCCTTTATTGCCACCATTTAGAACTAGCTACAAAACCAAGTACATATTTTACTATTAAAATATAATATGATTTAGTTTGTTCTATATAGCAAAACCTCAAAATCCACCTACGACATCCATTCTTAAGAAACATAAAAAGAACAAAGAAGTTATTTTAATTTACGTTTTGAAATTAACCAAGTTGACCAGAATGAGCCAAATAGACTTTATGACTGCTATTCCTGTTTAACACCTGTATCTTGCCTATTTTAATGCCTCTTCTCTAATGGCATCTTTAGATGAGTCACAGCCTTTTAATTGATATAGTTCCTTTGTAATTTTACCATTTATCTGTAAAACAATTGGTGTTTAGTTTTATCAAAAATTATATTATGTCAAACCTGTATGACAAGTTAAACTAACCTGTTTTGATCCTCCTTCACCAACGGGCTTGCGCGACGGTGGTGATCTAATACATTACTCTATGATGTAATATGACATTCATGTGGACCTCATAATTAGAACATACTCGATGATGTTCGCCCAATGTAACACTAAACTTTATTGAAGATCTTAAATTAATTAAGTGATATCACAGTTTACAAACAATAGTAATTGTAACTTACTATCCCATAGTTTAGAACTATATAGAGCGAGACAAACGGTGCAAGTACTTGGTATTAATATAAGAATAGTTTTGTGATACTCACTCTACCTTGTAAGGAAGAGCACTCCTGTACTATAAAATAGTAACAGTTTTTAACTAGTATCACTACTACCTTTAAAACTCTTGGATAATGTCATTAATTCTGCTATAGCAACATTAAAAGTATATCGTTCCTCTAACGACAAGTGACCTTAATTCACAAACTCTAATAATTATTATTATGAAACAAACACCTCTTTAATAGCTCTATTTGAACCACCTAATAACTCTTTATCCCAGCAGTATATTTCTTGGTTGCCATGACGATGACCATTTTCAATAGATCTGAAACTAGTCTCCACACTCTATTTAACCATTTATAAACTCCTTTTATAGCTAAAGTAACGCAAGAAAATAAACAAAGCTTAACAATGGTACCTTCAAGATCCCATGTATAGCAGCTTCAGGAGGTGCCTTATACAATACATACTAGACCTATTCACTAACATTATCTAAATTACTTTAAATAAAATAAAAATTCGTACAGTGTCTGCTCCATATTTCTATAATAACATCTCAGGATCGACAACCATGGGCTTTGACTTGGACATTTTCTCCCTCCCATTTCTCAATGATTTCTGGCTTGTGAGTGACTTTGTATCTCTAAAGTGTCAAGTAGCGACCAGTCTTTTGGTCTTGCAAACTACGACCTGTGTACCATTACCCTTGCAATATAATAGTTTTCAGTGGCTAATTCCATTTTTTTTCCTACATTTTGCAAAATTGCTATACTTGCCAAAAAATTTATTAACTTGTTATATTTAATGTAAAATGCTACCTACTTTAAAAACCCTAAAATATATTATCACTCTATAAACTTGTTTATTTATTTTTATAAACCATCTTTAGGCAAGTCAACCACTAAAATGCAAAAATTAGAAAAAAACAGATTAAGTAAAATAGGAATACATCAATTTATTTAGAATATAGCTAGACTTGTGTTAGTAATTTCTTGAATGGTTCTCGTGTTGATGTATACCCAATATCATGAAGAAAATGTGATATAATCGAGCATATCACAAGTGAAGATTTTAAACTGTATCCATTAAAATATAATTATAAACCACAATATAACGGTGCAACCATGTTCGATACCCTCCAATATAGATATCAACAGGCATCCATGTGTTAACTAAATCCAATTGATACAAGACTAGCTTGTATAATGGGGGATCAATATAACGCAAATAGTACCAGGAAGAATCAACAAATGTCATCCATTGTATCTGT
Organism: Gigantopelta aegis; assembly: GCF_016097555.1. Lineage (NCBI taxonomy): Eukaryota > Metazoa > Mollusca > Gastropoda > Neomphalida > Peltospiridae > Gigantopelta > Gigantopelta aegis. Next base: position 11,237 of record NW_024534069.1, on the reverse strand, counting down.
CTCTCGTCTAGCCACCCTCCACATCTAATGTTAATAGCATGTTATAATGACCACACCCATCAACTCACTGGTGACAAGTAGTAATGGAGCCATTCCTTATTCTGCAGTAATGGTGACATGCCACGGCCCACTTAATTCAACTGGTGAAGGTAATAGTAGTGGCAATTGAGATCCTGGTAATGCTACAACCTACTAATGACATCATATGACATCATATGATACCATGAATACTTACTCCACATTTATCCAAAGACTAAAGGTATGCGGTCCCAACTAATAACTCTGACGTGATATTAACCAATCCTTTAAATTTATATTGTATTAATGGACCACCAATATTATGTGACTAAAACAATCATTATTATATATAATATATTTATTATACTTACTTTAATATAGTCAGTTTTAACATGTCTACCTTCTCCACAGCAGTCCCATTATACTATTATATAATATTATATAATATATCTATTGTATGTAATTATACCTCTGCAGAATTTACCACGACACCATATTAATGACAGTAATACTATCCCACCCCATTTTATAGTTAGCAAATTCAGCATCCCTCGATCATCATGAAGCAGGGACACCTACACAATTAGTGTTAGTTAAAAAGAGGGACTATCCCCTCATTACCATACTCCCCCATTATAGCCTACCCATTATAGGCCTGTGTTCCATAATCCTGGGGGGGGGGGACTACTATAGTTTGCAACAAACAGGCAGAGCTTGACCAGTAAAGGATGGACATGCATCAAGATTTTAAATTAATTCTTATACTTATAGTACAACACAAACTGTACCATGAACCCACTATACCATTGCATACTATCACGGGAAATTACGCAGGTGTTTCAATTTGACGAGGTTAGAGATGAAAGATATTATCTAAAGAAATATATAATGAGACGATCATTATATTATAGGACCTTTTTTAATTGTGGATGATAGGGGATAAGCTATATATGTTAACAGAAACCAAATAGTTGTCTCGGTATGTTGTAAACACACTGACATTTCATCCTATTACTAATAGTAGTATATTAATAGTATAAGAGATTTAGCATACCTTTTTTTAAAATCAATTACGACTCCTCTGATCGACCGATCCAATTTCTTTGAATTTCTTTCACATGATTGGGCCATCAACATTTTTTCTAAACCCTTGTAATAAACTCTGACAAAAATAGGATCAATTTAAAAAAATAATTACTACTTCAGCATAGTTTGGAATTTATGTTAAAACATTTGTTCCAGATAACGTTGTTCTACTTTTGCCCAGCCCTCCAGTAGCAATCACTATCAACCTAAGTACATTATATCTCACATAATCAACTAGTATATCTCAATACTCTCATCGTTATCAACTAGTATATCTCCGTATATCTTAACATTAGCTTCAACTAGTATAGATCTCAGTATATCTACATTATAACTAGTATATGTCAGTATATCTTACATTATTACATACCTGTTTCATTAGCTAATACAGTACAATCAATAGGTTCCCCAATTTACAAGTGATTCCTTACGATAAGCCAAACCATTGTTTATAAAGTTGAAGAAACAACCTTGATCCAATTGTAATAGTCTGGTTGCAACAGTAGATAAACTCCTAACTAATTTATCAATAATTAGGCACACTAATGACTGCCACACCCACGTTTGCTCCAATCAAAACGAACGACACCTAAACTTCTAAGCAGTGTCTTTTCATATGACCCAATATTTCTATAGTCCATATAAACCCACTCTCCTCTCGTTAATTAAATGTCATACTTTTCTGTCCCTATAGAAGGACTTTGCATTTCGTCAATAGCAGCATTTTCAGCAGGTAATCCAAAGAGTCCCATCCCATGGGGTGAAGACCCTGTATCCCTGGCACATATATACATTCTCAAAGCTGTGGTATATGTACAGGTAAAATTAATGAACTTTCTAGTTTTTAACAACTTAATAACTTATGCAATAACTCAGACTTATTTAACAAAAGACCTACCACAAGCTAATTTCATAAAAAATTCAAATAATTTTGGCATCATTTCAACATACTTCTGTCCTTTCATTCTATGAGTACTGAGCTAGAGTACTCACTGATGGTATACTACACGTACATGTCCCATAGTGTAAATACACCAGAATGGAAAGGAAACATTGACAATATGGTATGTCGTTTTCTTGTTTAGTAAAAGTATCTTAAGTACATTGCTGCAGCCATAAAAAACCAAACTGCTGCCAGGATTTCTCAATCAACTGTGGATTATATCTTAAGAAAGAAGCACGTCTAGAAATACGAATGGTCTGGATTATATCAATGTAGTACTTACTGGAATATCTGAGAAAAAGAGTTCTAAGAAATAATGCACCATAAATCGGGACATGTGGTCAATGTTTGTGTGCTTAATTCCCCGTGTTAAAGAGAATACTAAAGTATACGGAAAACTACTCTGAAATTTTATACACAAACATTAAAGCGGGAATATCTAATCAGTTCCGTATAGCTACAGATAAAGTACACGTTTGGCTCCTTCTCCCCATCTGTTTTATAATGCAATGGTTTTACATATGTGGTAAGCTGTTCAGCTATATTTATAAAACAGCAACCTGTTTAGGTTTATCCATGGAGAACTGCTGCTAGTACTGTAGGGGGTATTGGCTTATAATCTTGACCACACCTATTTTATTTGTCTATCAACTTATTTACGTGAGTTAAAATGATTTGTATCACTTTTTAATATATTATAGATTTAGTGTAATTTGTTTATGGTGTGACTAAAGAATGGGTGGCGTCACTGGTCATGTTAGCATACATTATATTTTATTATCTCTCTCTAATTTTCTTCATATAAGTCACTCATGGTCACTAAAGGTATTGATGTCATTAATGATGTCTTATGATGTCATTTGTAAAGTTAAACCAGTCATTGGAAAAAACTCGATTGGAAAAAATTATGGAACATTATTAACCCCTAACCATTTTCTTTATCATATGCTTCTATGTGCTATGGCAACCACACACAAAGCTATGTTTTAATAACTTTTTAGTGGATCAGACAACATCAGTAAGTTACTGTAGGCTCATTTAAAAACCATTGCTAGGGTTACTGTTAATAAAGCTTAGGTTACCAGTTATACTCAAGGAGCTTTTCTTGTAAGCCACACACTCTTACTAGTCAATATTATTCTCATATTTAACAGGGTTTGCTATACAGTCTACGATATTTAAAAAACAATGATTATGGGCTTTTATTTCCTACACTTCAAGTAATTATTACTTAATATATACAAGAATTGTCCTATCTTTATAGCAAAGAAACTATTAGAAGTAAAAGCACATTTTTGTTCAGTTGCTGAAAAGGCTCTTCTCTTTATTTGAAGGTAATATATCGACTATATATATTAATGTAAATATTGGATTATTATAGGACATTATGTCATTTACCAATATGTTTTCTAGTAAGTAAGTTGAACGTATTAAAAAGGCAAATATATTACATGTTATTAGATTGGGTCATCAGGTCTTGTAACTTCTATCAAAATGTTCTTTGATATTTGGTTAACTTTTGCAAATGATATTAAGTGGTATTACCTTATATATCACTTGGTATGTGAGTATTAAATTATTCAGAGTCTTTCATTCTGAGGTAAACTCAACAGTTGTGAACAATAACTGACTACATTTCTATTAGGCCATTAGGTTTCTAGTTATTGCCTCTTTTACAGAGGAATCACCTCGTGTATTATCTAATGCATTAAAATCTGATAATTTGTTACTTAAAGTATAGTAATATTATAATTATACCTCAAATATATCTATTGATGATGTATAGTACCTAGGATTTTTAGATTTAGCAGATATATCTCTGAATTCTCCAGCAAGGAGACGTCAGGTAGACATTTATAACTCAGTCATTTTAATGTTATTTTTTGTTAAGATATTTTGGTTTAAGTTCACCAGGTCAACCTGCTACATGGGGACACTATCACTTACAATGTATACAATAATACAAGTTTTTTTTTCATTAAACAATTAGGAGGACAGTACTTGAAACAGACACCTTCCTTCCCTCCAATAAAGGTAAGAGACTATCATTAATGATTTAATAAAGATCTAACTAAATAGAACAGCGTTCTAAACTGACAACAAACAAAGGATGGTATGATCCTGATCAAGTAACTCAATCTGTCATTACAAGAAGAAGATTGTAAACAAGAGAGTTGGTTGTCATACAGTAAGTATGTGTTATAAATCTTTGTGTATAATTCTTTCACAGGTGGTACAACAAGATGGCCCCTCCTCAAATCATGAGGACCAGTGGAGCAAGTTAGAGAAGCCATTAACTTTAAAGAAAGTACCAAAAGCCCTTGCTGTCTATTGAAAAAGGAAAGCAATCTTCTTCATTCTTCTTAAAAGAAGTATAAACAAATATCGTAACCACAACCCCTTCACTAATTCTTAATACTAGTTACCAGAGGAAACTCACGATACAACATATTGTCAGACCCCTCTTTATCTATGGGCAATAACTGGTATGGATTGCAATGTATGTATATGTGTTATATGTATAGTTCTATAATAGCTTTATGTCTAGTTATCATCTAAATCATATTATGAAGATAAATATGGTGGAGTTCAAAGAGTAAGTAACTTTATAATATATCTTGTTAAATTGTTTTATTGTTCAGACATTGCCCAACACTCTCAATACTATTACTACAGTGTCACTGGTAAGAACAATATTTTGACACCCACCCCTTAACCCCCTAAAGAATTAGTTATTGGAGAAACAAGTACGACAACCTTTTGGCTCTGCCCACTTTGATGACAACAGATTAGTGTTGCTACTGAGGAATGGTAAATATGCTTTGAAAAACAGGTACATGTGTCATAATTATCACAGCCGCTGATAACTGTATCTTCCTAGCTGTTAATGAAGGCCTGCCAACTGTTATCTCAAACATTCCATCATGAAACCAGGTACATTGTTAAGTAATATATCATGTATGTGTCTGTAGATTTCTACAGTTAACAAATGATAATATACAGCAAGGGAATAAGCTCCACCCCACCCAATAATGACATATAGAAAAAGTGATATGACTTGTGTAATATTATAAAACACTTAATTCTTTTGTTCTATTCTGCTAATTTTGGTTAATTGTCTTCAAATGTATACCTTTATTCTTAATTTTAAGTAGTACCACTTTACGAACGCTAACTTTCATGATCCATTCTGGAATTATATCCAACAAACAATGGATATGTTCACTGACTTGATCTAAAAACCACACCCATTAATTATAGTTCATACTACCACAATAACATACCTGTAGTTAATGAGGAGGGTGACTATCAGATACTTTTTGAAGACATCCTCTAAAGGAATAGCGGCTTTTCCTTCAGTCACAAAATAATCTTTAGTTAATAAAGTAAATATTATTGAGTATATAGAGATACAACTTACGATCGTAATAGTACGACACATTTGGTAATCTGACATCATCTTTATTTTTTCTCATTTGCTGGATTTCTGTGTATTTCAAGTTTCGCACGAATGGCTTCTTTCTGACGTACCTAAAAATTTTATAATAATAATTAAAAGATAATTAAAGGGGCTTACTTTTTCTATAATAGCTGATGATACTCCCTTTAATGGAGACAACTGGGGGTTGACTAAGTTGACTCTACTGGTTTACTATCAGTTTCCTTAGCAACGGTTGCCAAGGCAACCTGAACTCTGGCAGATAATTTGTTCTGAGTAACTTCCAATACATCTTTTGCTGTTTAAAACTCTCTAATTAGGGGTGTGGCCAATAGCCTAGGCCATAACAAATAACTTACCTTTGATTGGTGGACGTGGCAATTCTCCTCTACAACATCAGGGACACTATCTAATAAAAAGGCCGGATGCCAGCGATATAACTTGTCCCTAGGTATTGTAATAGGTGGATTGAGACTGGATAAAAGTCCTATCAAATGCAATAAGAAAATTAATATTGACCTCCCCACTCATTACTTCATGATGTTTAACAGCAATATCCAGCAACTTGTTGTGAAATATATTCTTTCTTTTAATTAGAGAATTCTCTGTCTCTTCAATATTAGTTTCCACAGTTAGTTGGATAGCGTTTATATTTAGATCGATCCATAGTACCAGGGACATGAGCTCCTGACGATAGATAAATGCCTTAGGATAAACAGTCTTCATTTGAGCTAAATGTTTAACTTCAAAGTTCCTATATAAAATATTAGGTAGTGTAGAAAGTATGAGGGGACTTACTTGCGTGTCCTTTCTTGTACTGCTGTTTAATTATCGAAAGTACAAATTTCTTGAGTTTGACAAACATACCAGGACCAATCATCAACACATCTAAACTTTTCCTCAAGTATTCGATATTCAATAAGGTAATGGCAAGTCTTTTTGAAGGTACTGAGGAAGAGCTAAAGCTTTAGCCGTTTTTATGCTGGAACTTTTTTTGTGCTTTCATATCTGACAAAGAACTTCTACATGAGGCAGAGTCAGGTGCACCAACTCATCATATTTAGACGACGACTATATGTATGAAAGTCACATGAAGATACATGATTATACACTTACTTTGATTTTTTTGGACTAGTAAATTCGATTGATTTAAAGTTTTCAAGTCGTGGTGACTCCTTGGATGGAGTAGTCACGTTTTCTTCCCACACTTTATCTTACAATCCCACTTGTACTAGGAGGTGTGTCATCAAGATCACTATCACTTATTTTTCTTCGTTTTGATGGAATATTTTCATCGTTACCTGCTTCTTTTACGAACTGTAAAATATCTTTTCATTTGAGTCTGCGCCATCTAGAAAAAACAAATGATAGTACGTTAACCATACCCTACTTACTGAAACACCTTTTCACACTTTTCCCGCGCCTACGTAAATAACCTTGGCAACTAGCTGCTAGATCTAATTAACAACATCACGATTTGGGGGGCGTGCCTTCTTTATTTGTGAAGACAGATTGTTTGGTAAGTAAACACATATCATAATACATTGATCACTGTAATCTAAACTAATTTGTAATGTAAAAGCTCTAAATATAGTACGGTTGACAATTACAGTGCACAAAATTATTGTCCTATAGAAATCACGTGATCAATATGAGTGGCGTGCCGGGGTCAACGTAAGAAACGTTAAGTCGTTCTGTAAAAGCAGGTATTGTTTTTCCAATAACACGTGTTCAACGATACTTAAAAGCAAACCTTAAAACGAAGGATCCAATATGGTGCACCAATTTATCTTAGTGCTGTATTGGAATACCTCTGTGCTGAGATCCTTGAATTGGCTGGTAATGCTGCTAGAGACAACAAGAAAGTATTGTAACCCACGACATATATTACTGGCTATTGCTAATGACACAGACGGCTGCAATCAATTGACAAAGGGTGTGACCAAGTAGTCAGGGTGGAGTCCCTACTAATATTCATGAGGTTTTAATTAGCAATAAAAAAGAAAAAAGTTGGATCAACAAAGGCTATAGTAAGTCCTCAGCCTCACCCAAAAAGGCAGTTCCTCGTCCTAAGCCAAAAAAATCAATCAAATCGTTCCACACCAAAAAAGGGCAGAGGACGACACACCCCTCTCTGCTGGTTCCATTGCTACATACCAAAAATAGTGGATTTATTACATTGAGTGAAAAGCTTCTAATGGTGGTCAAAAAACTAACTGTATTTCAAGGTGATCTTGCCTAAAATTACATGTGATGCTGTATCCCATCCAACTAATTTCGTCTCTCTCTCTGTCCCGGTCAATGGGCAGTGCTCTAAGTCGAGCTGGAGGGCCATCATTTCGTTCTGAAGTCAACAAAGTCTCTAATAGTATTTCCATTGCTGTAGCGGAGGCTGTTGTTAGTGGAAGTGGTGCACTACCATGTCGTGTGTGTATACATGTACACAGTCCTTGTGGAAATGACACTGATGCTCTCCTAAACTTAGAAAAATCTGGTCAGTCTTGTCTTGATATTGCTGAGAAAGAAAAGCTTTCAACTGTGGCATTTCCATCTTTGCCAGTGGCTCTAATAACTTTCCAAAACAGAATCGGCTCAAACTATTTCTTCGTTGTATTCGTGATTATTATTCTGCAGCTATGCCTGCACTGTCAAAGAAAATTTATTTTGTTCTTTATGATATGGAAAGTATTGGCATTTACACATCAGAACTTGCTCGACTAGATCTGTAAACTAGTTTTGTGATAATATATCATTTTTTAACCATATTTAAATTTTTAGCGAATATCCTTTTAGTTTAGATATTATAGTTGTGTGTATTATGTTGTTAGAGGTTTAAAATGATGGTAATTAAGAGATTGTTTAGTGAGTTGTTGCCACGTCTTGATATGTACATAGTGTCATCTAAGAAGACAATATTATTGTATATAAATTTTGTATATAACTCTTACTTCAGCTATCTCCACTTTTCTTTGCAAAATGTGTAATGTTTTAGTCAATTCATATTGACTAGCTCTTTCCTGTACATATTCCATGATCTATATTATAATGTAATATTTAGCAGTTGGACTCAAACAATTACATCAGGGACGCGATAATCCTCAAGTTGACTTCGCATAATTTGTTAACTCCAGCAGCTTTCTCTTTCTCCTAATAATAATATTAATAATTACATGTATTATATGTTAATTTACTTTGATAACACTAGTTGTCTCGCTTCAACTTTCTCTAACAAATCTGATGTAGTTTCATATCATTATCTAACGACGTTGAGTTTGACAGTTAAACTTTGAACTTTCGTTTGTATGAATTGAGTACTTGCATTTATTACCAGAAGATAATTTTAATTCAAGTAATTCTTTGTTTTTCTCTTCAAACTTTTCATGAAGTTGTTTGTTTTCAATTTTTAACTGTTCAAAATCAACTTCATGTCGAACTTCACCACTTTCCTCTTTTAAAATGGGAATTAATTATTAATTTCAATTAAAGGGGCAAGCCACACCTGTTTTAATGAGTCACAATTTTTTGCCGATTTAACAAACGCATTGTTGAATTTTTCAGTCTCAATTTCTCCATCAAATTATCCTAAAATAAATAATATATTATAATGGAAATTGATAGTAATGATTACGAGATCGGACATAATCTTCAAAATATTTTATTACTTTTTCTCCTAATAATTTTCCAGTTCTCTGTAAACAGTTACATAATGTGTGACTATAATAAGTGGGTGTGACTTACTGTGTTAACAGCACCACGAAGAATGTCACGTTCAAATTCATAACGTGCCTTATTTAATTCAGTCATTTATGTTCAGACTCCTGTTATCCCTAGCCTAAATAATAATTTATTAATTAAATTATTAGTATAGGGTATTACCTTGTGATTGTCAAGAACCCTTTGTCTTTCTCCCTGTTTTTTAGCCATTTCTTCTCTCAGTTCATCTAACTCTCTAGTAGCTATATCACATTTTTGTTCAACACTCAAGCGAAGTAGTCCTTGTATTAGAAATAATTTATTTACATTATTTATTGGATATATAGACCTCTCTGGAGTTGAGCCTAGTTTTTTGCCGAGTCTTCTTCCGTTGACCAGTACGTCGTCCATTTTGTGTTGAGGAAACACCAGGTACTAAATAATGTAGTAATATTTGTATATTATAATTTATACTAACTTGTTTTGATTTGAGTATCTTTTGGATCCAACCTTTTGGACAAACTTTTCAAACATATCTACTTCTTTTTGTAATCCCTTACAAGCTTTGTTAAATATAACATAATGTAATGTCTACAATGAAAAACTTACTCTGCCTGTTCAATCAATTGCTTGATTGCTTCATCTTCCATTTCTACTACACATCTCGAAGGATGGATTGGAAACTCTCACTGACAAGAGAGACAGATGCTTCACTTATGGTCCTAGACAAACTCGCCATTGTTATTTAGGAACGGTAACCATGACAACAGTAGTTTTCTATTTAATGGGCAGCCGGCAACGTGGTATGTACGTGCTGTTGTGTTATCATTGAAGCAGTTGTATCTTCTTCAATCTCTTTAAAATGAAGCTTGTGAGGTTACTTTATTATTAAGACATATATTGTCAATATTCTATAGTGATTAATCAATAGATTATTTGTATATTATATCATTGTTTTATTGGTACCATAGATTTCTCATGAAATTAAATCATGAGACAGTAACCATGAACTCAAAAATGGAACTGTAGTACATGGAACCATTGTTGGTAAGTTGTATACTATAGTTAATGGGTGTGGCATTATCCGTTAATTTATTAGGGTTGATATGAGTTATGAATACGCATCTGAAATCAGTGAAAGATGACCATAAAAGGACGTGATCCTATAGCACTAGATACATTAAGTTTACGAGGCAATAACATTCGTTATTACATTCTACCTGAGAGTATACCTGGATACACTACTAATGATGAATACACCAGGAAGAAAAGCCAAGAAGAAGGAAGGTAATAATATGTAATACCACACCCACTTAATAATATCATTTGTAGTTGCATTAGGTCGTGGACGTGGTAGAGGAAGAGGTAGAGGACGTGGCAGAGGGCGGGGTGGACCAGAGGGGGTAGACGTTAATTATTATTGTAATGCTGTTATTAATTCCAAAACTATGTAGTTATTAAAAAAGTTATCTTTTCCGGGAAACATTTTGACAAACATGTTCTGAGAGCATACGAACAACGTTTCATAGCTCTAAAATAATGAGCAGACCCTTCATTACGTTGTTGTAAATAGTCACAGTCTAATTATAAGATTTAATTGATATCTAAATACTTAACCACACCCAACCTTAGTTATTTCCAGCAGATAATGGACGCATATTGTAGGGAGATGAGCAGCGGTGACACATCAGTAGGATCAAGAGATAAAATGGCATGTTCAAATACCTGTAATTATAATATTAATTACAATAAATTAAAAGTAATTAAGGGTACCCTTATCTTCAGTTCAATGTTATCAGATAAATCTACTGGCTATTTGTTGTATAAGAGATAACAACACAGGTGAGAGAGTTGACAAGATGTGTTAGCATCAAACACTTCCTGGACTGATATTTTGACACACAAAAGTCACCAGTTGTAAAATCAGATGGTGGATAATGCTAAATTAAAGCAGTATCAAATTGGTGTAATCTTCTAAACGTTGAAGTAATACGCTCCTAAAGATCAAATAATCAGAGTATTAATTCAATAAATAAATTACTTGATTGAGGTTTAACT
>NW_024534068.1:0-27497 GCF_016097555.1 Gigantopelta aegis | reverse complement strand
AGGATCCTGGTGGTCCAAATTTGGATTCTTTTAAACAGTCTCAATGTTAATGTTTCTATTCTATGTTTTACTGTCACACATTCCTAAAGAAGAAGGTAAAGATTTATAATTCACTTCAAGGTACGTGATATAAGCATCTTTTAATAAATTTACAAATTGACTTGTAGGATGGCCTAGACTGCACATTGTTCTCTATTGACGCATTTGCCTACACCATCACTTGATTGGATCATCCACCCCCTCGTCCACACCTGAAAACAACAGCTTATATAGAGGTACATGTTATACATCATTATATATTGTAGTAGTTCTATTGCACATGTGTGTTTTGTATGTAGTTTTGCTACTGTATAAAGATTGATCTGCTCTTGGGTTACTGTCACACGTTTCTGCTCTCTAACTCACTGTCGATCTCTTACTACAGCTTGTCACTATAGAGAAGGTAGAGATAACCTCAGTAGCTCACTGGACAAGTACTATTATAATTTTTATAGGTGAAGTGGTTGTCTGTACTGAGGATCCTAAACGATCTATGGGTCTATGGCTAGGAGTAATGGCGGTAAATTTGTTACTTCTTTCAGTAATGATGTATTCTCTCTCTCCCTGTCTTTTCTTAGGCTGGCATATAATGGTTCCATGTTGTGTTTGTTCCTCATCTGTAATGGGAACAATGCCTACGTGTGGTTACATCATGATACACAAACACAAAAGTAACATCATATGATTTGTCATTGATAATCTGTTCCCTATAGCCTCTTGTGTTATCAGTTCCATCTCGTGCTCTAAGTGGCTGTATTTCACTAGCACAACACAAAGAATTACGAGATGTTAAGTGGATGGTGTTAGAATGTTACTGATGGATGATGGGGCTAACCCTGTAAGTAATATGTAGTATTATATTTGTTGACACTTTCTTGGTAGGGTCACTTGGCTTCTAGTGATTTGTTCTTTGATGCATACTCACCTACAGGATTGAATCGTGAAGCTCTCCTGTCCTTGTGCTGGGTCACCTGAGACTCTTACTCTGTCAGTGAGAAGGTCAGTTTTCTCTTTTCTATTGGTATATTTATCTCTGTGGGTGTTATTCTATTAGGCCATCCCCCAATACTCCAAGGTCGGGCGTGTGTCATGTCAATATCTGGATTGAGTTATGGAGTAGTACGTGTTAGTGAACCGGGTAGTATTACTTCTTTGACTTTGCAAATGTTGGAATTGTTATGCCTGGCGGTCAGGCATATATATACATATATACACATTTACCAGTGTGTTCAAACATCTCTATATAGCTCGTATTGCTGTAATTAAGATCAATGGTTTGCCAATGTTTTAGTAAAACTGATGAAGTTGGTGACATATGTGTTCAGACTTATCCTGTGGTAATAGTTATTGGGGTCTTCAAGGTAAATCAACACATACCTTTCAGGTAATTTATAATAAATATAAGTATAGTATAGGATTGGTGCTGTTTGTATATTTAGGTCAACCTATTGATGAGATGAAAGAATTGTTCAAGGAACTTTTGTACGTAGTGTCTCTTAGGATTTCTGTCGGTTGAAGGTGGACTTTGTGTTCGTTTGTGGCCAATGGATGGACTGATACAGATTTAGTGGAGGAGAACATAATACTGAAGATTTGATAGCAACAGTAATGGCAGTTAACCACATGCCTTTCATTTATAAAGGAGGTCAGTATACTTCAGTATATTAATGCAGTATACTTCAGTATATTAATGATATATGTATCATAAGATAATATAGGATTGCAATCTTTTCTGTGATATACTGAAAGGGAGAGAGTGGTAGTGGTAGCTGAACCAAAAACCTAACTGTACAGATGAGAGGGTATACTATATATATTTATTGGTTTATTCTATTATTGCTATTGTTTAGCATTTACCCCTGGATGAATAGTGTAGTACCTGCTGTAGAGAGTATTCATGGTATCAATCTATATGGTATTGTGTTAGTACCACCAGGTAGACTACCAAAGTATATTATAAAATAATGATAATATTTTATTTGTATATGTGTATTATATTTTTAGTATCCTAATGGTGTTGTCCACCCCTGTACATGATCACTAAAACTAAGTTTATGGAAGGAAGTTTGCATTCTGTAACTCTACTTATGTGTCCATATCATGAGTAGATAAATGGATGATGGATGATGGAACAAATTAATTAATAAATTGATGTCATAATTACGATATCTTTAAGTTGGTAGGTGTGTCACCAATCTACCTGTTCCTAAACACCAAGCAGGTTTGTCTTAGACACAACATGTGTACACGTCGTTTTTCCTTTATTATCACTGATATATTTTCCTTTATGAAATCACAAAACTTTTGTAAACTGTATTTAACATCTCCCTTTGTAGCTGTTACAGGAGCTGCACAAATCATCGGTGATTTGTCACAGGACGTGCTATGGAGTCTGCTAAAGGTTTTCTGCTACAGCCTTAGATGAAGATAGTACTGATGGACCGCTATAGTGAGTTCTTAGCTGAAATACTGCATTGGAGATCTGTCAATCGTCCTGATGATGTTTGTTTCTCACACGTAGATGCTAGGGTAAGCATCAACTTTTCTTAGTGTAGAGATGTTCTATGATACATTAAAGTATATAAATCCCGTTAATGTAGAAGCCATTCTTTAAAAGGTCGTGTACTGTTTTATGTAATATGTTTTTTTTTTCAGGTCATGTTGTGAAATCTTTTTCTGCTATTCAACTGACAAGAAAGCTGAGCGGATTGAGCTTGTTTGATTGAGAATTAAAGCTCAATTCAGGATCATGCGGCATTGGTATATCCACCTGGTATTGAGCTGATAGCTGCTGTTTCATGCTGCTTGTACATTGGTAAATCTCATTGGTACTAAATATGGGGAAAGTTTATGGTCTTTACATTAGGTGTTGTCCCCTGTGGTTGTTAGGCCACCTGCTCCTTCTAATCTACAAGGCTCTCTACCAGCTATGAAATTAACAAATAGAGTTTGAGTGATGCTAAGCTATTCTCACAACTCACTACTTGCTGAGTTACTCAAATCAAAGGTTTGAGATAGATCTTATTAATATCATAATTCCTCTGATGTATAGGAGGCTGGTCAAATTGTGGATCTTCGCAGTTTGCCGCAAACTTTAGAAACTGATGATTTGCCAAAAAAGAAACTTGACAAAATTTATCGCCCCTCCAACATCTGAACTGATAGCTTATCTGATTTAGTGTCCTCACACAACTGGTATTCTTTCAGGAGTGAAGGTAAGAATGCTGGTGATCTAGTCGTATTATATATTCTCTTTAGTTGTCTCACCATGCTTTGTACAGTATGTTGCAGAACTACAAACAAAGCTCTGAATTATATCCCGTCACGTGAGGTAGTTTCTCTGCTTGTGATCCTTACTCTGGACTAGGCCTACTTCTTTGTGTTTCTCAGGGGGCCTAAGGGGAGGGGGGTTTCTCAGGGTACTAACATCATAAAAAGTATATTCTCTGTTTTTCTTTAGTGTATTTTCTGGTCCATACTTCTATCCTTATAAATCCATATGAACTAGAGGTTATCCTCTATTGTGGGCTCACTGTCTCAGCACATGGAAAGGTATGTTATTCTATAATTCAAAATATAATGTCGTATTATAGTACGTGATACATACTGCTCTTACTCTGTTGTGGAGCTCTGTATGAGGAATTAGGTACTTCCATTGAAACATTACAATTAGCTCTTTTTGTTGTCAAATATTATTAAACACATCTTACTTTTACAGAGCAAAAAATATCAATCTATCGCATTTGAGGTCTTGTGTTGTAGTAAGTGAAAAAAGACCTCGTACTCAGCTTTTCAATTCCTTCACAACACTGTTTAATATAGTAGGGTCTCACGCCTCGAGCTCTCAATTCTCCTTGGCTGTCGAGTCAACCCTATGATCTGCTCCAGGTAATCAATCATTAGTTGATATTAATATTTAAAACTTATTTTCCTGGGTCCCCAAGACAACCATTAGTCATCTGTAACAATATATAGACAGTCGTGCATTGAGAATGGAGTAGTACAAACCAGCAATAATATAAGATATACTAGAAGATCGCTGTTTCACAGAATGGTGGTTCTAGAAAAAGGCTCACCACATAGCATGTGCTTGACTGAATCTGCCAAGGTAAAGCAATCATTTCTTTATTTCATCTATATGTTAATCTATTACTATTCAGATTGTACCAGGTTGTCATATCCATAATAGTAAACCCTGAGGACAAAAATGCCATGTGCTCACACTGACATAGGCGAGGTATGTAGGTTAACATAATGAATCTATCTGTACTGAAAATGTTGTAGATTTGGGTAACCAGTCCTCACAATGGTAGTGGCTATTATGGCCTGAGAGGAAAAACTCAACGACTCATTGTCTGTTGACCATTTCAGGAGCCATCTTGCTGGAGGAGGAGATTTAAGTACCGAAATATGCTCGCACTGGTTATCTTGGCTTTATGTTGAAATCAGACAAAACCATTGATACTGTAAGGTAGGTTAATAGATTTGGCTTTAATAATGATGTACTGCTCTCTATATAGCTGACCTACAGAGTCTCTATATTGTGGGCTCTTTGGACGAATCTTTAAATGTGAGAGGATTTCGTTACATCCAATTGACTTGGAAGCAACTGTTTGTACGATGTCATAAAAATATCTGTGGAAGGTAAATTTCAAAAATTGATATGCTTATCGTGTTTAATTTTAATGTATTGATTCATTTATGTAGTGCTGTTTTTTCACTGAAATATCGGGACTAAAAGTCCTCCATACTTGACATTGCCATCAAAGTAGGCCAAACCGCCAAACACCAGAGACATCCACGTATCTTACGTACATTATGCTTAGACTTTATACAACCTGTCAGCATAAGTTAATACATTTAATTATCTGAAGTTAATAAGTTAATAAACTTCTGTGATTGTGGCTGAACTTCAAGGGGATGAAATGAGGCTCTCGATGTTGTCCCTGTGTTACAACTTCATTATTGGAAGAGCATCAAGTTGTTGCTGGAATTGTTGTCGTTTGTGATCCAGGGAACTATTCAAATTTCACGAGGTGAAAAACAGAGGATACATCTACGCGATTCTTTCTTACTGACGAAAATGGATCCTATATATGTAGCACAAACTTGTAGTGTATTCATTAGCACATGTAACATTACTACTTTTCTTGCTACTCAGATAGTAAGGATTGGGAGGGTGGGCTTAGAGTGCAAGTAGTACCGATCATATTATATTAGTATTGTATGAATTTTTTTTGTGTGTGTGGATTATCTTTTTGTTCAGTTTTTGTTTGTCCCTTAATTTATGTTAAAGTAGTCTACTATTAAAGATAACTAGGTTTTTAGAAAGAAGTTAACTTAAGTCATTCATGAGTTTTCATACCAAGCCTGAAAGTAGGTTCAGATATGGAGCTAATTCCACACACCACACACATGTAGAAACTTAAGTGTCTATCAGTTGACTTAATTAGCTTCAATATAGATCTGTGGTTAACAATATATATCTATATATATATTTATGAAATAAATTACAGGAATAAATCATTATGAAATCATAATATTGTCATCACTAAAAAAACTATATTGTCAGTTAAACACAAGTACATTATTATAATAATTCGTTGATATTTCATTAAAAAAATTCATAACACAAAGAAAAATGACTTTAAAAATAAATACACACAAAATCAATGATTGGTCTTAGGATGGCTCAAAATTTTAGATGAAAATGACTAGGGTATTTGTGTTTAAATATTCCACCTGTTCGTCAGTGTTCATATGTCTAATCCAGGTAATACAGTGACACTGGAACTTTGTAACCAACGGTGTCTCTGACATTGATGACCTGGACAATCGTTTTCTAAACAAAGAAGTAATGAAGACATGATGACAGTTCATCAGAGCCTGATAGTTGTCTAAAGTAATTCTAAGTGTTTAACTAGTGTTCTACCTGCAGTTTATAAACCAATAGTCCATCAAAACAAGACTCACTACAATCTGCAGAGCAGCATAGAAATGGTATCATCGCATTGAATATTTATTTGTAACGCCTTATATCTGCTATATATACTGTCTGTTGTCTCCCCAATAAAAGGACAATCCTGACAACTATAATGGCAAATTAAGAAAATGTCATACTATTATATCTGTAGAAGAAATAGATCTAACATGACAATGCTACTGCTCCTAAACTCCACATATCAACAGTTTTTGTTAAAGACTGCATTTGAATGGCTTCAGGTGCTAAAATGACAAAATTAAGAATTTTTACAAAGAGCATTTATCTCTCTCTCTTACCCATGTAGTGTATATTTGCTGGTAAACTGTCTAAATGGTTACCTGTCTCAACATACCGAGCCAATGAAAAATCAACTATTTTTATCTCCTGATGGCCTGCTCCAAGCAAAAGATTCTCAGGCTATTTAAATAAAATTAAGTATTATTAATAATACAAGGATAAATACTAACAGCTATATTGATGAGAATAATATTATGACTATGAAGATATCCAAAGCTTCAGTAATATGGCGAACAAAACGAGCTGTTTGATGTTCATCAAGTGGATTTGAAGGGAGTCACAAATGACAATAGATTACCACAAGGAACGCTAAGTATAACAGCATCAATTTTAGTGATATATTAACAGATCATATTACTCACAGTTCAAGTACCAGTATTATTTGTATAGGAGTACTGATTGCATCCTCTAACTGAGCAATTCTTGGATGTTTTACTTTCTTGACATCTCAACTCTTTGACAGCTACCTGACGATCGTAGTCTGAATTACACTCAAAAAATTTAGCTACAAAATATCTATCTGTTGTACGTTCTCTACAACTCGTAGACACTAGAAAATTGTCCCCTATAATAACTAATGAACTCTATTGATATGATAAGTTTCAATTTACCTCTCTAGTTCTAATCCCAATTCATACTCCAAATTAAAGTCTAAACGACGCATTTGAAGATCTGTTACTAAGGGTGAGCTTGTAGGTGAATCTAGAGGGCACAAACAAGTTATTTTGTCTCTCTACATCAGGGATGGGGTCAAATACATTGAATAGTATTTAAATACAAATTAATATATATATATTATATATATTCAACAATTTAAAAAAGAGTATTTGAAGATTTCACGAAGTATTTGAAATACAAATACAACTATTCCTGTTTCAAATACAAATACAATTACAAGTACTCCAAACAAGTATTTAAATACAGCTAAATACAAATACTCATGTATTTGACCCCAAGCCTGCTCTACATATATTTTACCTTCTTCCACACTAATGAAAACTGGAGAAGAAGACTTGCTAAAAGGACTCAAGCCTAGTTGCATTGACTGATGCCACACGAAAGACATAGGTTTTTCCTGGCAATAATGCTCCATACATGTGCTGAGGCACAGATTTTATCATTGACTAACTTCCCATTCCTCATAATCAATTTGGCGCTGTTCTAAGATATAATGAATAATGGGTGATTCCCCTCATAAACAGGAGGACGCCATGAAATGAGAGCAGATGTGGAGCTGCCTAACAGAAGACCAGTAAACACTGGAGGGTGCTGCAGGCTTATCTATTGATAGAGTTAATATACTCATTGCTATCAATTAACTAACCCATGACAACTAGTTGACACTTTTGTATGTCACTACCAAGGCTATTCAGAATACCAACATGTATACAGTCATCGTCGCTCTCACCACGCCAGTTATAATTAACTGAGTTAGGCCTTGATGGTTTGCTATATGTGCTCTATCAGAGGACACTATTTTCTCTCGTTGTGTTCCCATAACTGAGGGTTCAGGGTGACCCTGTAGAACCATTCTAAAGTGACAGAGGCTCCAACAGGAGCTCGAACCTCTTCTGTACCTTCCTCAAGATTGGTGGAAATTCTATAATAACAAAATCATTTGGTCATCTTGCTATTGTCCTAAATATACCTAGAACATTTTCTCCTTGGTGATCTGAAGAATAAGGTGATGTCAAATAACGCTTATGATGTGAATTAAAGATGGATGTAGTCTTGGTAGATTTGGCCGATATATGTAAATTTCTTCGTGCCTGAAAAACGCTTAGTTTGCTGAGATCAAGTCTGGATGTTAATATTTGCTTGTCTGTACCAGTAGCAAGCATCTGATAAAGGCATATCATGTGATAAGTCATGTGATATAAGACACACACATACTTTAATCCATGTATGTTCTAGAGCAGTTCCAGCTGACAACCGTTCCCTAAATAATTAAAATAATAGAAGTAATACTTTATTGTGTGTTTTACATACAGAGGATTTTTTCTGAGCAAAGACAAAATAAAGTCTTTTGCTTCATGGGAGATATGTTGAAATGATGGTTGAGAAAAGTCATATTGGGCTTCTATCAGTCTTTGAGACACTTTGGTTGTGCTGCTATCAGAAAAGAAATGGAGATACACCACTTAACCTTAAAAAAAGAATGATAACAATACATTAAAAATGGGACAGTACTTACACAAAATGTAAACAATAACCCCAACACTCCTACAGAACAATCAGTGGATTTATAATAATATATTATAAGATCAAACATACCCAATAAATCTGCTGATTTATTGATGGTTTTTCTGTTATCATTCAGGAGCTAAAGACAGAAATTGAATTAAAATACCATCTATTATCATGTTACCTGTGAACTCGAGCGAGTCTGGTTTTTATCATCTTTGTTGGACAGAGAGGTCTTGAGCTGAACCAAAGTCAATGAGCTTCAGCGTAGGTGGTATTTCAGATGTGAGAAGTACATTTTCGGCTATTAACAAACATTATATATAAATACACTATATAAGATTGTACATACTTTAATATCAAGATGAAACTATATTTTTTTCATGAATATATTCTAGTGCATATAAGAGTTGTTGAATATACTCTATTACAAGTGCTTCAGTCAAGTAATCTTCAGTCAAAATCCTGTCAATCAATTCTCTCCAATAGTCTGGAACAAAACGCAAGATAAAACGAATGTTTATCCAATACTACTTACAGTTCAGTGACAATACTATATTGCTGTTCTGTGGTAAGGGCATCTACAAACTCCAATATATTTGAACAAGATCTGTTGACAGAGTTTGTAATAGCCGGACTTCTTGCAAGGCTTCATTGTTTCGCTTGAGGTATTTAGCAGCTAAACAATGAATCCAGTGTGCTTATGAATACATTTTTGAATAATACAAATTGACCTCTAAACAAATAAGAGAAAGCATAATGTAAAAATTGGTAACATACAATTATTAATACTTCAGTATGTATATAAAATGATACTGATTGTGTGGAGAG
Organism: Gigantopelta aegis; assembly: GCF_016097555.1. Lineage (NCBI taxonomy): Eukaryota > Metazoa > Mollusca > Gastropoda > Neomphalida > Peltospiridae > Gigantopelta > Gigantopelta aegis. The sequence continues at coordinate 18,163 of NW_024534068.1, read as the reverse complement.
AGAGATGGACCTGTCCAAGTTCATCTGGTAGAAGATCATAATAAGTGTTGACAGAGTCTTCTCTGATGGATACTTCTGGACCATTAGGAGACAAGCAGAAGAAGAACGTGACAGATCATCCATTGAACCATGTAAAGTTGGAGTGAGCAAGTTAGATCTCTTTCATCTGTGGACATCAAAGAAAAAACGTTGTGTATTGAGTGCAATGGTTAATACCTCGTTAAGTTTCTATCTCTAAGAATCTTCTTCTAGTAGCTGGTGACATTGATGACACAACAGGCATTCTATAGAATGAAACAGATAATTCCTGTTATAAACTGATCTGCTAATTAGTCTGTTAGACTAAATTAGAAAATAATTAGTCTTACTTTTATTCTTTGTTGTATAAACGTATCTGATGGTGGACTAGGATCACTTGAACCGTTTTCATTATTAGCGATAACTCTAAATTGATACCAAGTATTAGGGTCCAAAGTACGTACAACAAACACAGTCTTAGGTTGTTGTACAATAGGTTTCCATTCATCCATTCCTTCTTGAAGCTGTTCCACAAGATATGAAGTAATAGGATTGTGGACCATCATGTTCTGGAGGATTCCTTTTAATTTCACTGAAGTTGTTGTTGCTCGAGAAGCCAATGGCTTTGAAGGAGGTAAAGGTAGTCCTTTATAAATAACAAAAAGTACAAATAGTTTATGATCTTAATAGTTTACCTTCAACAAATAAGTCCCATTATAGTTGTATCTGCACCAAATGCATTAGACAATAATACAAGTATATTGTCCTTCATCACTATATTCAAGGTCATGGATTTGTAAGAACTGATGATGTTGCAACACGAGCTGATCGAATTCGAGGGTTGTCCTCCTGTGAAACTAATATCATCATCTCTCTACATACTACCACAGGAGGAGGTGTGCCATTAAATGCACAAACTTATGATACATTGTCATGTAGAAACATTGTCTGATCTGAAGGGGACACAGTCACTCTAGGAGCAGCTGTAAATGAAATACTAAAAAATTACATAATGTTGCTTTTTTTACTACTTTCCATCCCTCCTTCTGTTATTGCATCTTTCTTTCTAAGAAAGCCAGGAGTACAGTTCCTTCAATCTGAAGCGCATCTGTTGTACGAACACGCAGAGATCCTGATGGTTCCACTCTCATAATTCCACAATCTCTCCAGGTTCAAGTTGAAAAATCCCCACCTTCCAGAACAATACATTCTATTACAAAACCTACTGTGTGCCGGTTGAGGCTATAATACAGTATGAACACAGAGTTAATCCTCAACATATAAATTATACATACTTTTGCGTTCTCGTACAGAAGACGCTGATGAAGGCCTACTCCAGCTCGGCCCACTTCGACGTAATCGGCTGACTTCCATGTCTTCAAAAAAGACAAAGGTCTAAATAATTTAAGAGAATCATAATATCTAATGGTAACGTTCTTTACCCAGCTGTTGCTGCTACATTAATGTCTAGTTGGATCATCTGGTTCAGACACTGAGAGATGATACACATAATACATGTTATATTGTTATGATTGTATAAAACTTACCACTTCTAATTTTTTGACATTCCCATCAAAGATAAAGCTGTTGTTGCTCTCCTTTGCTACTGATAAGAGTTCACTAGCTTGGTTAGCCATTCATCTCGTAATTGGACTGCATTGCCTATATTCAGATAGGAGATTTTGATATTCCTGTAGCTCAACTAGTATGCCTAACCTTTAGAGTGAATTTGTTGCCAGTGGCATATGTCACTAGATAACAATATTCCTTTTTTCAATATTCATGTCACTGATATAAGATATGTCTTGAAGCTATAAGTAAAGAAAAGGTATGAGATCCAACTTTGTTTTTTTTTATGACCATGATGAAAAATCTCTTTGTTAATATATGTCTCTCGTTCTGAGGTGTCTCTGAGTCTTTGGGTTATTGCAAAGTGCTTTTCTCAAAAAGGAAAACCTTCTCTCTTTAAAGATTCGATGTTGTGTTTCACACACACTAAAGGAGTCCTAAGTCATTCAATGTAATTGCTAGATTGGGCAATTTTATCTAAATTAACCTTGTAAAACCTAATTCTCCAAATTGCATCAATCTTTCTGGATGCCATCAAATTATACTAGATGCTACGGCATTGTTAGCTTGTCTTGAAATGTACATGAGTGACTTCAAGAGCCAGATTCAAAGTGTGGAACAGGAGTACCGCCTTGATGAGGACTCCAAGTAGTTTTGGAGTAGAAGATTGTATTTAGTGATCCTCGTATTGGTAAAAATAAGGTAGTCACGTAGACAAAGTCGATCTTTGAAACTGATCTCTCAATCCTGTTAGATGGAAGTGAATTCAATAAAATGTTGATTGTACATCTTACTTGAGGATATCAAATGTAGTCGTGATAGATATCTTCCGACCTGTGTTTTCTCGAAAAAACAGTAAGTGACATGAAAGAGCCTTCAGTTGAGGTCCAGATGAGAGCAAAAAGGTCTACAATGTTATTGGGATCCTTTTGCAATCTGTTTTAATTGTGGCAAAATCTCCCTGAATGGAAGAAACACCTAGAAGTCAATTTATTGTCCAGTTTCTATCTCTTAACTCTTTGTGGTAATTATATATGTCTTGCACCTATTTCCAAATAGTTCCTCAGACACATATTTCAATGATTTTGGAACTGAAGTATTATTTCCTCAATTAGTTGCCTTTGTAGTTTCAAAAGACACAATACTTAATCTTTCAAAATACTGTCTTCTCAGTTTCAAGAAAATTCAGAAGAGTGAAACTATAAATAAAAAAGAATGATGAGCATATTAATCTTGAAGATCGTCTCCTCACTTCTCTGTATTCGGCAGCTCTCTTCTTTTACCTCATCTGTGCGTTCTCCAATACTTAGACAAGGTGATAGTGGTGATGGTGAATCTCAAAACATTCCCGCTGTGGAGGAAGATTCAGTCCAGCACGCCAGGACGAATTACAGGTCAGCTATGAGTGGAGACCCTGATTATAAAAGAGAGAAATGTTAAAATGAGGATTAGAGTAAATTAGGTAACTTGACTGAACCTTGAGGATCAGAGAAGTTATAAGGTTTTATGAATTCAGTTGGAATCCGCCTTCTCGAGGTTGTTACCAATAGTTCTTACTAGAGACCACACAGTGTGTGCATTGTCAATAACTTCTACTAATTCTCTCTAGTAATGAAATTGTACCATTCTCAGCTGCTAAATAGTCTTCCAAGACCAACCACAGAGCAGGAACTGTGAAGAAAGGAGGCTAAACAATAAACTTCAATATCATTTTTTTTTTAGGGGAAAATACATCACTTAATGGATGCTGACTCATCCAGTGACCTTTCCCGATGTCTGGCATAGAAAAAAAAGACAATCGATGAAAGGCAAGTCTACTTGCTCTCTTATAATGAACAGCCTGATTAATCTTGGTCTTTCATAACTGAATATTCACAACATTAAGGGAAACACCGCCTCTACAATAAAGTAAACTATATAGCATTTATTATATGCGCACACCTATCTCCATAGCAACAATTTAAATGACACCTAAAGCTAGCAATATAAGTGAAAAAAATTCTTTGTCAACTAACTATTACTTATATCACTATTAACACTTCTTCACTTAAGATGTCTTTAAACACTTCTCCACTTAAGATGTCTAAGTGCATATATATTATACAACTAACATTGGGGGTGTTGGAGAAGATGACGCTGAACCCATCCCTATTCTGGAGCAGATTCTCTCCTCAGGGAAAGTGCTTACTAACCACCAAATCATCTCGTTGGCTGTCCAATATTTTCACTAACCTGTCCACCTCTCAATGAGAAGTTGGTATGTATCGGAGGCTCAATAGGGCTCAGTAGTTACATATGGAGACGAAGGGCAAAATAACTGTAAATAAGAGAAGAGGCAAACAAGTAAAGAAAAATATCCTAATTTTCAATTAAATAGTTTATTTAGTTACTTCTATAATATCAAATGTAATTATATAGTCAAGTGTCATCTAATAATGTTCTCATTTTCCTCCTTGGTGAAGCCAGAGGGAGGATTATCTTAGGCAGAAGTATTGAAGTAATCAAAATAAAAAGACTACAAAAACTACACATTAGCAGAGCACAAAGATGAGCAGTGTGGTTTGGAGTTCCTATCCAAATCCAGTATCAATGTACAGAGTACAATATCGCAAATGGCCAGGCAGTGCCCAAAACATTCAGATCTAGTGTGGAAGAGTACAATATCACAGATGCCAAGCATACCCAAACTTCAGATCCTCGTATTTTCCAAATATATTACGAAATTCATAAGCATAGGAGCAGGAGGAGTGCTCTAATAGTCACAGTAATGATATTTTGATGTAGTAATGCTTGCTTGCCTTGTGGTTACATGTGAGATATATAATAAAAAAGAAGCAGGTGTACAGGATAAGGAGAAAGGAAGGTTAAGGACCAAGAATAAGTGTAATATTATTGTTATGTTTGCCTATATAATTTGAAATATTTTTCTATATGTAGAGAATACAGAAATTAGTCCAGTTAATACATTCTAAGGATAAAAGATGATTTGTCAGTTCCAGTTTTGGGAGAAGAAGAAGCGGAAGAAGAGAAGAGAACACAATAAAAAACAAATAATAAGAATAAAAAACGGATCTTTTAAATTCAGAGCCATCTTCCTGTCAATAAGTCCCAAAAACAGTTCAAACTCAAGCAATCACGGAAGTTGGGTATATACACAGAGCCTTTTCTCAACGACAGGCCAAAACGAGTCATGTCTAAAACTGCAGAGCACCCATACATCAAACAGTTAAAAGTGTTAAAAGAACCAGAAAGTGCCGTAGGTTATCAGAGGTTACCAAATCTCCACCCAGAATTAAAGGCAAACGGACATCACCCAAATTCAACCTGCCGGTAGTAACTTCCCCTGCCCCACCATCAGTACTACCTCCTCCTAGTAGTGAGTAAAATAAAACTCCCTCTCCTAGCCTCCTACTTCAAGCACTTCCTCCTACCGTTGGCACCGCACTCTCCTCCTCCGTTAGATTCTACACAAGAAGAGGATATCATCAAATGATGTCTATGATTCCAATTTCATTGGAACGAAGAACAAGGGCATTTATGATGATTGGTCACTACAACTATCATTATGAGGATCTTAGCCAGGAAATTATGAGGAAGTAGATAGCCCAAGTAAACATAGGTATGTCGTACCTTTGCCTCTAAAAAAGTGGGACAAAACAAATAGTCAGAAGAGTATGAACCTCTGGAGTTCTTACATGCAACCGCCCAGTTTAAAAAAGTGAAGAGACTTATTTTTAATAATATTAACAATATAAGATACAAACTTTTTTATTTTTAATTGGACATTACTTACATGTGTTGTGCATTAAGAGAGTACTTTATACCTTTGTTATGAAAATCATGTCAGTAAATTAGACCATGTGCACCATTGTGATGTTGATTTAAGGCTTCCCTTTCATTTGTCACTCATCCAAACCACAAAGTTTAGAACACACACCATTTTAGTGTTTCTCAATGTCTACATGCTTGACTATGTGGGTTGTTAACCGAAGGTTAGTCTAGCTCTTTTTCTAATTTGTGGTTGCATGAACTTAATAAGATGGGATGGAAACTAATACACATATAAAAACTACAATGTCCCACAATCAACTAATTCAGAACACTGGTGAGCCTCGAGATGATATTTTTTGTAGTTCTATATGTCAACTTTTTTATCTTCAAGAAATATCTGGTATGTGGATGATGCTATCTATACACAAATCTTACTTTATGTTTTGTTAGGTATGTGTTTTAGTTGTTAATGGAATAACCCAATCCACTTTACACTGTAATTCTTTTAATGATTTCAAAATGGCTGCTACAAATGAGTTGTGTAGAGTGAGATGGACTCAAACAAGTATTCTAATAATTGGAAAATTCACTGGTTTCCAGATAATCCCCAATTAGAAAGAGAAAATTTAGTAACAGGAACCCAAGGAGAAAAAATGCAGGTGAAATAGAATCATTGTATGGCAATGATAGACTTAACTTGCCTTTTGTGGAGAGTATGGTTGGCGGTTATTACTGTCAAGTGTTTTGGGATAATATTGCTATAGCAACAAGTAATATCTTATATGTACAATATCCACAATCCTATGACAACCTTCCAACATGTAATGATGTTGTAAAAGTTGCTGAGTTTCGCATGTATGGATGATATTAGATGAACAGCAAAGGTATTAAACCAAAACCAACAACAACAGGATTGTAATATCAACATTAGTAAAAGATAGTTCTAAAATGGTGACATCACTAACTCGTTCATAGTTCAGGCATTACAACATCAAGCTCAAAGATGCTATGACCACAACAAGGAACACCACTATTGCTTCTACAATAGTTCTACTAGTGTTCCCATGGCAACAATCATTATAAACAATATGACACAATAATAACAGATACTCTTACTAAAGAGTATAAGCCAAACCACGAGTGGTAATTCCAAGAAATTATTTCTGACAATTGCAACCCTTCCGTCTAAAACAACAAGATCATTCACCATCAAATTACAAACAACGCTACAAATTACAGGAAAATACCGACCTAGTTTGACTGTAATTGCAAATTTAGCCCAAAATTCTAGTAAGTGAAGAATGTATTAATAACTGATCTCATGTCAATTGTATACACTCTAGATTATCCAATGTCTAATGATCCTACTGAAAAAAATAATACTATCCGATTGGGGGTCATACTATCGATAAGTGTGGGTGTGGTATTAATGATCATCCTTGGACTTGCGCTATTCGTTGTTGTGTATTTGACAGGAAGTCAAAAATTACAACTGGTAAGATTACACATCCTGTTATTTGGCTCCTCTCCAAGTGTATTCGCTAATTAAGTTTGTTGGGAAAATAATAGGTTAATTAGGAAACATCATGTGCAGCACAATTATACGCATCAATATTTGCTAATGTTAGAATTAAGGTCACACTTGACATTTAGTCTAAATGGTTTATATTGTATATGCATACCTATCTGTACACAGGCACAGATGTCCCTAATGAGTAATAAATTATTCTAAGTTCTATTTATTTAATATGTAATGTAGTTCTTATTAGTAATTTTCTATTTGAGAAAAAAGAACCTGGGTGTTGGATAGATTAGTGTTTTCAATATTCATTTTATTTCACCAAACAAAATATATTAACGCCATTTTCTAATTTCTTCCTTAGATAACAGAATCTAATAGATCAATTAATATTAATAACTTATATTCAAACCACTGAAACCCGAATATATTGATCCTGACATGGTTAACAATCCCTCGTTCTTCTGTGATAAAACTACCAATATATGACTATATAGATAATATAACCTCATCACCAGTAACAGACTCTGTGGATCAATGTCTAAATGTCAATAATACAGATTATAGCAGTTTGTATTCTATACTTAATGACAATGAGAGCATCAACTAAAGATGATGATGAAGAAAGTTATAAGAAAAATAAGTCTGTTGTTGTGTCTAGTACACAAGATAATGTATATACAGCTGTTTGATCAACCCCCCCCCGCAGTATAGTTACTACTAATATACTGCACTACTATTATCGTAGACTAAATGACTTTATCATTTTATATTATATTATATTTCTAAAGTAATGTTTTCATTAGGGAACAACTTTGATGCAAAATGTATATTTGTCAAGTGATCAATACTGAAATGACAAATTTTCACTATAAAGCTATAACAACCCTGAAAATAAACATTTTAAGAAAGTCCCCCTATTCCTAATATTGGAAATATTGTATTGTAGCAGTTACGAGTCATAATTGATCATTCACTATGGCATATACTCTAGTATTAAGGACATTTACTACTGGCAGATACAGTAGAGTAGGATGGTGATGAAGCCATTGTTGTGTGTCTGTATTCAAGTGGCCATGCTATTTCCCTTAATTCAAGGTATTAATTATAAGTTTTCAATCCTTAGTATTGGGCTATACTGATGCAACCTTTTTAACCATTAGGGCAATGTAGACTTCAATTTATTAATGAGCCTCCATCTGAATTGGATTGCAATCCTTTCAATGAAAAAACTGTTTAGCTCAGTAAGTGTTTTGTGTGTTCTTGTCCGTGCAAGTGGGATAGACACTTTCAGTGTGGCCTGGTAATCATAATAACACTAATGGTTCTGTAACCATGATTTCCCACTTTATAACATAACACTAGACTCAACTATTTATATCACCAGGTTAGTCTTTGATTTGTTCAATGAGAGCATGATGGTGAGTATTTCTGTCAAGCCACTAATACAACAGACAATGACAGTGGAGTCACTCAATCCATCCAATAAGCTCTACATCCAAGAGCCAGAATCCTACCAAGGTGTATCCCCCTGCCCATCTGTAGTCCTTGACAGTACACCAACAGTAAAATGTGCAGACTTTAACTAGTTCAAAATTAACACCCCCTCTACTCTCTCATTAACTTCTTTCTTCTGCCAATACAAAAACAACTACATTATTTTCTTGTTCACCAACGACAGTAAATACGATGGACAGTAACCGTGAAGAGTCGGATGGATAGTCGGATTTGTTGTAACACTTCTTTTAGCTCTATTGTTATTACTAATTTTACTAATTTGCCTCGTGATGATTATTTGTAGGAACTACCAGAAAAATTGGTCTAGTATGTCAAAATGCAGTAAGCTTACTCTTAACAAGAGACAATCATTTAATGTCCTTTCTTGATGATATGCCTATCATTACAAGAAAAACAAAACCATTGGATTCTGAGGAATTAACCACATCACAACTGGAATAACCACAATTTCTTCTATTTCAGATACTAGCATCACAACAAAACCCAAACAGTACTAATTCATCAAGAACGTTCAGAGTCTTACGATTATGTTGATTGGTCCACTTCTGAAGAACTTCAGTCCTCATATGTTGATGTTAACTCTGATACAATTGATAGTCCTGTGTACACCAATCCTAACTCTTCACAAACCTAATCTCACTAACACAACATGTTCTGAACCTCCAAGTAAAACAGTTGAGGAAAGGGTCTATGCTATAGCTGATCCTCCATAAGAGGGACAATCATGTGTCTTACCAAACAGAATCAAGAAATGAAACATCAACACTCATTTATATATCATGTACCTTTTTCACAGTAATCTATGTGATAAGTATTGATTCGTAAAGCATACAGTGTTCTATCATTAATTTATGTATTTATCGCTTATTAAAATCAATTACATGTTTGGTATTCATTGCAAGATACATCATCAATGATATCACAAATTGTAATAGACAAGAGTAACAAAAATTTAAAAGAAATAGAAACCCACACTCTGTCATATAAGGCAATGCTGTAGGTAAATATAATCTTACAATGATCACTTATTACTAGAGTCTATAAAAGAGGTACTCAATTACTAGATACAGAAGAGAATCGCAGATCAGTGATGAAGGCAGTCTTGGTATCTGCATCCAAGTTGCTGTGTTATTTCCCTTATTCAAGGTACAACATATCGTACTACTATGTATTGATGCCATCTTTTCTTGACTATTAGAGCAATATAGAATTCACTGTGTTAATAAGCCTCCAACAAACATGAATTGCAAATCCTTTTTAAAAGACAGTTAATCTCCAATGTTGTTGCTACATTTCCTATGCATTGTTGTTCATGCAAGAGGTACAGATAACTTCATTGTGAACTGATAACATAATGATACTAAGTGTGGAAAACCAAACTTAATTCTGGTATCACAGTATATCAATTTCCAGTCTATACTTTTACCACATTGTCCTAAAAATCTATTCAATGAGGAGTATGACAGATGAGTATTTTGCCTAGGTTACCAATACAAACAGACATTGACAAAATACCACTGAAGCCTTCCAATAAAACTCTTTATTCAAGAACCAGCTTACTACCAAGGTATATCTTCTTGTCCATCTGTAGTCCTTGACAGCATACCCACATTAAATGTACAAACTTAATAAACAATATTACTACAAAAACTAATAAGCATAAGTTCCTTCTCCATTCATGTCAGTCATCCATTTCTGGCAGACAACAAACCTAAAATTGTGTGGATAGCTTGAGTTTGTGTCCGTATCTTATATATATGATCTCTAGTCCTGTTTGCATATTTACTGGCTTGTACATGATGATTACATTTAAAAAATACAAATGTAATTTCTCCAGAAGATAAAAAAAGTGATAGGCATATACTCAAGATACAATAATTGTTTTATTTTTATTAAATTTCATTTCTTTATTTTTTGTATTGCTTTATCACCTGTTTTTTTATGTATGCCTGCTGTCACTTGTAAAAAAAGTCACTGTAACAAATACTTTGTCAACTGGATATTTCAGATACTAAAATAACTCCCACAAATCCATCTACAAAACTCAACATTGACAGCTATGGTAATGAAGAGTCAACACATCACTCCTATGTTTTATGTTGATAATGGAAGAGTGGGTGAAGGTCACTTTTATGTCCAACCTGTCTGCCCACAACCTAAAGATGGTAACACACCTTATTTTATACCTTCCATTAAAAAATCAAGGGGGAACGTATATGCTATAGCTGATCTCGGTAAGAGGGACAAATACCATTGCTTACCAAAGGATAACAAAATAAAGCATGGTATTCTTCTAAGTAATGATTCACCATCTTTAGTTATATTATTTTATTGGTTAATATTTAAATTGTAATTTATTTTTTATTTATTGCTTACCCAGTAAGTTGAGCATTGGATGGTTCTTCATTGCCAAGAAATGAGGCCTCATATACTGTTTCCGTTTTTGTATTAGGAAGTGAACTAGTTAAGCAATAATGACAATGAGTTTATTAAACAGTTGATTGACTGACCAACCTGATATCATGAGGACTGTCTACACAGTCTTCTGATGTAGTGGATTTATGAGGATCTCCAAGACTAGAATGGTACCTGATGAGAACTTCCATTTTAGCTTGAAGCAGTTCACCTTCCGTGCGACAATTTGGAAAGGACACAAAAATGTCCAGTTTTTTTGCACAGAATGACATCCAGTCATGATGTAACTCTGTCTGACTAGGTGATATCTCTCTTCTTCATCATTATTTGAATCAGATTCTGAATAAAACTCTTCCTTGGAATCTCTTTTGTTAGGATAGTTTAGTATCTTTGTAAGGCTCTACTACCATTTTCAATCTAACTGGAGATAAATCTCATGTGAGTTGTTACTGTTGAGATTGAGTTGAGATATCTCCTCTGGCTGATATATAGGTTCTACACAGCATTGTGGTATGTAGCCTTCTTCTTCTTTGTCAAAGGACTCCAAAGGGATGGTTATAACTAGATAGTTTAAACCTTTCTCTTCAATCACATCTACTAGATCTCCTTCTTGTACAGAGAGATAGTTGCAAGGGTTATCAGGAGGTGCAGGAGTGGTCCATAACAACACGATGAATATTGGTATAGTCAAAGCAATATGAATATCCTAAACAAATATTATATTAAATACCAAATAGCAATAATATTCCTACTTCATATCCATCTATAGAATCTTGACTTGTCTTTGAAAAACGTTTTCGTCCTGTGCAATATATACATAATTGTGGTTAACTTGACTTAGAGTTCATACCTTTATGTCTTAATGGCTGAAGTCTATCGCTAGGTGGTGGAGGAGGTGGAGCAGTTGTTTTGGAATCAGATAAGCTAGCTGTTCAACTTGTTCAGGTTGCAATGTCTCTTGAGCTAAAGAAAACATGATTTGCTAACTTTAAATAAATTTATTTGACTTACAGTTAGTTCATTAGCTTGTTGTTTTAATAGCTTGTCCAATTCTATTGCCCAAAAATCTTTTACTGAAGTATCTTCACAAGCCTAAAGAATTGAAATAGATTATTTTAAACGACACTATTTTTTTATATAACTCACTCTGAATACTACAATATTTTCTTGGCTTGTTTGACCTCTTCTCACAGACAGCAAACCGATCGTAGAGTCCATGATAATTCTTAATAAGAAGTAACCTGATGTCTATCAATTAAAGAAAAGTAAATATTATACAGTAATTCATCCATCTTACTAACTGGTATGTGCATTATATATTCATAATATATTCTTTCTTTTGAATCATTTAAACTCTCTCTGCTAGAACAATAGCATCAGGATGAAGGAAACATGTGTACATGGACACTTCTTTCTCACGATTAGCCAAGTGAACCAAAAATGGATTAGTTGTGATAACATCAGAGGCTTTTATGGCGAACTTGGGGGAGAGGGAGAGGGAGAAGGAGAAGGAGGAGAGAGAGAGAGAGAGAGAGAGAGAGAGAGAGAGAGAGAGAGAGAGAGAGAGAGAGAGAGAGAGAGAGAGAGAGAGAGAGGAGAGAGAGAGGAGAGAAAGAGAGATAGAGAGAGAGAGAGAGAGAGAGAGAGAGAGAGAGAGAGAGAGAAAGAAAGAAAGAGAGAGAGAAAAGCAATGTACTAGAAGGAATGAGTGGAAACATACTGGACAGTTTTAGTAGTTTTGAAGTGATTAACTCTATTGATAATAGTTTTAAAATATTTAGCAATGATTCCAAAGTTTCCTAAAAATAAATTGATTAATTAATAACAAAATAATATAAAGACTTCTTTGCACTTACTGAGAGGGCAGCTAGACTCATCAAATCCTCTTTATAAGCAGCTTGAAGAAGTTGCTAGAGAAAACATGTTAAGTATCACAACATACACATGAATTGTCTAATGTACTTGAAAGAGGTTACAGTAGATCTCTAGACGTTGGTAAGGAGCACTATAGTCAACTATCAACTCTCCATCACTAGTGGCCTCATTTTGTGTGAGGACAGCCAACTCTTCTGACTTACACATAGATAATGCATTCAAGGAATTATCGTAATTGATAACGTAAGGAAAATAAAGCTTAAGTGAGTTCATCCTAACAATAAAAAAACAAAATAATACTAATAAGTAATGGCATTGAGTCTTACATTCTCTTGAAAAACATTTACCACAGAGTAGGTATGTCAGACAGCGATGCAGTAAGCGTTCCATAAAAAATCTATAACAATAAAATAAATATATTAAACAGTTTATATTAATATATTCAACTATAGGTGGTTCCATACATTTGAAAATCAGCTAAGTCAGATAAGTGTACAAATGCACCAGTGTAATTGTAGTATAGGAGAGTAGACCTGTTAAGTGTTAATTAAATTAATTTAATAAAACATCATTTTTAATTACTTGTACTAATTTGTTGACTGTTTTTGTATACTTCACTTCATCATTATAGAAATCACTTAATATTGCTCTAAAATAAAGAAAATAAATATTATCATAAGATTTCATTATCAAAAAGAACAATCTTTACAATCAATTCCTTTTAGTACACACATACATACGCAATGTGTACATGCTCCCTCACACATGCGTATGCACCAAGTATATACTTTTGACTATGCATATTAAATGTTATTAATAATAGTAACATTACCTCATAGATTGTAAACTTTGTTTATGAGCTTGTACCCACTGTGCTCTTTCATCAGAACCAATTCGTTTACTACGACGTGGGAAACTACTCCATCCATATCAGGACGATCTCCTTCTTCATCCAGTTCCCCTCAAAAACTGGAGACAAAATTCTAGCTCTTGGAAACTCTCTTGAATGTATCTTCTTCCTCTCCTTCTAAGGAAGAGTGAATTCTTCATCAATAAAACAGCCAAGTCATTAAAATGACCATTAGAGTTGCCATAGTGATCAGACCTCTACTGGTTGATAACAGGTGGATCAGGACTGTTATCACGAACACTGAGTGAGTTTCCTCAATAGAAGATTGAGAGCTGTTAGCTTCAAGATTTTCCTTCTCTTTCATCTTGTGGAGACATTGAACCAGAGGATGGCTGTGGTGACAAGTTTTCTATGAATTGTTCACCAATTTCATTCTCAACTCTTATAATCAGGTGTATGGACTATCGGCTGGAGGGATGGCCGAGGTGGAGTTGCAGGAAATGGAAGAACAGGTGGAGCATTGTCTGACTCAGATGTAAGCGTATCAGCTGGAGGGGAAGTTCGAGTTGGGATAATAGAAGGAGGGGGAGGAGTAGGTGGAGCACTGTCTTGATGATTCAGATTCAACAGGAATGGAGGTCGAACAGGCGGTTCTACTTCCTTAGGAGGAGGAGGTGTGGGCGGGGGTGGAGTTGAAGTAGGAGACTCTATATGGTTTTGCCTTTGAATCAAAAGAATGATCAAGTGTGCTGTCTCTCTTTGATGGTGGAGGTGGTGGGAGGGGGTGGAGGGTCATAGGGGAAGCTGGTGAAGCAGGAAACAAACAAGTCATTTCCTTTAGAGTCATGAAAGGAAGTCTTTACTGTGGCCTCTTAGGTTCTTGTACGATCACATGACTAGACCGTAGAAATTCTTCGACTAGATGTTATAGGTTTGTAGCAGGAGCAGACAAAGGTTTTTTCAGGAGCAGCTGAATGCAATGATATTTTCTTTTGAGGTAATGGAGATGATGTTATAGATGTTGGAGACTCAAACTTCTTTTTAAGTTCAAGTACTGGAGCCTCGACGACGAGAGTGAAGGTCTTGAAAAGCCCACTAATTTTTGCTGGACTTTGAAGATTTTTAGTTAGTTCAGAATGTGAATTGTCCTTTTTGACCTATTGCCATGGAGATTGCTTCCTGCACATTTGCTTCTATTCTTTCAAAAGATCATCTAGTTCTAACAAAGATACTTCAATATCTTGAGCTGATTGTTTACATGCAACTAAGTAAGTGCTAATTTTCTTGTCAACTTTTCGTAATAGATTGTTAGCACTTGTTATAGTAGGTTGAGTATCAAGATGAGACTGTGCTAATTGACATACATGTTTAGCCTGAGCACAAAGAACTGTGTAAAGTGTCTCAGCTACTATGGGATTAAAAGTGTCTGTGGTGATGCTAAGGAATCTAGAAACTACGGACAATTCAAATGAGAGGGCATCACCAGATTTTGAAGAAATCATAAGTTGTTTTAATGTTTTTTTGTCTGTAGAGAGTTTTTTTCTTGAAACATTTCGTGATTCGATTTTAATTCTGCAAATAAATTTTGCATCTGTGTGGTTTCCTTCACATAAGTCTAGTGTGTCAGTAGTCTCTTGGCATCACTAAAGTACTAATAATGTCGTCCGTCAGTTACATCCTAAACATAATAATATAAGTTGATAGAATATAGTCCCAATACTACAATCCCTTGGTTTTTTTCAGCAAATGCCTGAGCCTCCTCAACAAGACTTTGCTCTCTTCAAGAGGAAGTTCCTAATGTTCTTGCACTCACAAAAGGAAGCCCTACTTCAGTCACCCACAACAACAGCTAAAAAAGGACAGAATAATATAATATGGTGACACTATTTTTTGTGTTGCTGTACCTTTCTCAACTTTAGATCTGTTTCACTTTTTTTTCAAAAATCATTTCAAGTTCAGACTTTTGTTTACTGCACTTCTTATGAGTAGCAGATACAGACTCCTCCCAACTTTCTTAGCATACCACGGGTACTGTTCTTCTCTCGCATCTGCTCCACTTGTTTCAAGTTCAGAACTTACAGATGTAAAGGTACGTGTCTCAGTACATATTTCTCTACTGCAGAGTCAAGTCGACCAAGTTGAGCATCATACTGATCCAGCAATTCCCTTGCATCTTCATCAGAGAGATTAGGGTCATGAGGATTAGATATTAGCAAATCGAATATCTCTCTCTCTTTGTGACACTACAAGAGGAATATGCCTATTAAAAGTAGTACTAGCCCGTGATATCTCTTACCTTAGTATTCATGGAGTGCAGTTGACACATCAAATCCAATGCAGCATACGTTTCTCAATTATAGAGACACGCTCTTGTACCGGCCATCAATTCTGTCTACAAGATAATAAGACTTTGTTCTTTTTGGCCCCGAGATGTAGTGTAGGTTTTAAGTGAATCTGCCTTGGTGTGCAGCTCAGCTATAGAAGTTTTGAATGGAAGTTAAGAAAATCTTTGTGCACTTTATGTTCCTTTCAGCATCAACAACATTGATGGAAACACCACTGTGAGCTTTTAAGAAATTACTTATACACTGTAAGAGTTTCTGGTAGCAGCTGTAATAAATAAGATAGGGAGTAAGTGATATAAGTTATTTTTTTCAACTAAACCTTATCTGTATCTTCCTTCTAATACTGGAAAATCATCTAGATTATGTATGGCTCTGTAGAGAACTTGAAATTGACTCTAGATGATTTTCACTTTGTTCTTTCCTGATTGTTCACTGAGGTTTTGGTTAGTTTATTCATACCTTCCAGTTTTCACCAATAACATCTCCATGACTACTCCCATTGATAGTACTATCATACCATTTTATAAGTGGTACAAGTTGATCATGTAAACGGGAGAGGAGAGTTCACTTATTCTCTCTTGCAACCTGGTCAGCGACAAAAGAATCTTGAGTTCCATCTGGAGAATATTGAAGCAAATCTATTAACTTGCTTCCTTCAGTTAATGTTGATTGATACGATAACTCAAGGAGCTTTTTGTCATAATGAGTGCTTGAAAAAATGGATGAAGATAATCAGACATGGCTGATGTCAACTGAAAGACAACAAAAATAATATTCTTTGAAAATTCATATCTCTAAATACCTTCATTGCTTCATTTAAAAATTGATGTAATGAAGATATTGCCCTCTCCTCGGTTCTAATACGAATATAACCATTTTTTTTTTTTTTTTGTTTTCCAGAGGTTTTGTAGGTCATTAACTCGTTTGGACACCCGGTCAGTGTTGACCTTTCTTTCAAAACATTCTCTCGTATATCTTTCTGCAAGTATATCCAACTTGAGCAGTCAAATCCTACAGAGTAACATATTATCAAATGGGAGGGGTATTTCACTAAACTTACATTGCAAGTCTCCTGGAAAGATAGAAACTTTGTTCTTTGCTCCTCTACAGCTTTTAAAGTGTAACTCAAGAGAGCAGAATTCAGTCAGTTTTTGGTAAGCCAGCTTCTCTTAGCCATATCAAACAGCTGTAATATAAAAAGAAAAAGTTCATTATACTGGAAATGTCCAATTCAATAAATCATTCCATAAACTTTATATATTAAAATTAATTAAATTAACAGGAGATTTAAAATATTTTATCTTACATCTTCTGCTGATTGTTCTATCGTGGCAAGTCGTTCATTGACTTTTTAGTTTCATCTTTTCTTTGACTCAATAGATGTAATATGCGTTGATTTTTGTCTAGCTACTGACTCAGTCAATTTATTAATGTAGCATACTGATTGTTTAGGTATTCACTAGATCCACCAGATAGTAACATTTCCTTCAACTGAATTCCCTAACTCTACAAGAACAAAAACAATAGTATTGTCAAAAAAAGTTCTATGATATCTTTTATAGCAAAAAAATGCTATAAGAGAAACATAACACAGCCTAAAAACAACACATTACAAATGAAAAACATGTATATACTGTGATAAGGATAATTCTGCTATTAATAATTACTTACGGAGACATTCATCAAAAGAAGACATTACTTCCTTTCCTCTCTCTTCTATTTCTACTGTAAGTTCATCATTTCGTAACACTTGATGTCGATGTCACACTGCCACTTAGTCCAACGTTGAGCAATAGCTTCATTGCTCGTCATAAAGAAGTTGAAAACGTTGAGTAAGTTGAAGTCGGTTTTTCTAATACTTGAAGTTTGTCCTGAAGTTGCCATGACACTCGGTCCCCTAGTTCAGATTGCAATGATTGATTAGGTTGAATTTCAACACGTAGCCAGCTGTCTCTCGCTGCAAAGCTGATTGAAGTAGTCTGGTAGCATATTCTTTAGTATGCTAATAAGACTGATCATGGAACAAGTAAAATTTTACTATAATTACATACTTCAAATTCCTCTTTATACTGTTGTAGTTCATTAATTGCGATTTGGTTTCTTCAAGACTTTTTCAACATCATCAAAGTTTTGGTTCCACAATTGAAAGAAGTGTTTTGAAGTTTTCGTAATACTCTTTAGAGTAAGTCAGTAAATATTTTCATTTTAACCATATATGGCTCACCTCGGACCATCTTTTAACTAATAATAGTTGAGAGTACGGTCTAGAGAGGGCATGTTTAG
>NW_024534067.1:20000-23961 GCF_016097555.1 Gigantopelta aegis | reverse complement strand
TAGTGGCGTCGTTAAATAAAACAAACTGTTTACTTTGTGTACCCATATAAAATTCCATATTTGTTGGGACTCGAACCTGTGGCACCGAATCAGCCGCACAGATTAACCACGATGCGTTATGGGCTATCGAGGTATTCAATTATAATACATTGGCGATATCGGTCTGGTGTGATACACGACTAATGTATATAATTATGTATGTATGTATGTATGTGTGTATGTATGCATATATGTAACCCTCACTCGGTTGAAGCAATATTAACAACAACACCTCGGCGTAGGTTCAGCCATTTTTATTCAAAAGAATAAAAAAAAACATAGAGAAAAACCTAAAATAAATAAAAACAAAGCAATATATATATATAATATATAAAAAGTACACTTTACGCGTCGTCGCGTGCACACATATAAAAAAAAATATACAATTTTCTCACCAGAACATCTTGTTCAGCACGCACCAACCACAGCACACGTGTATATATATATACTCTTCAAAAAAAGAAACGCAAAAGGGTACAAATGGGTTATAACTCCGATTTTATGTTTCCTACCGGTTCATGCTTTGTGAATATAAGGTCATTGCATGTCCCAAACACATTCCTACGGTTACATTCGATAAAACGCAGCTACTGTACAATAAAGTTCCAAAATGTGAATATTCGCAAAAACGCAGCCACGTGCAAACCATGTCACCACTGCACGTGCGTTGTCTGCACGTGCAACATGAACACCGACAGTATAAAAGTGCAGGGTGTTCGCTTGCCTGGCCTCTGTATCTGGCCGACAGTTGACAATCCAGGACATGCCACGTCTCAGTGAACCGCAGAGAAACAATGCCATCGGCCGACTAGACGCAGGCGAATCCAGAACGGCCGTTGTCCCCAAGCACCATCTCCAGACTGTGGGACCGTTACCAGCAACATGGATCAACACGTGACCTCCCTAGATCCGGTCGACCACGGGTCACTACCCCCGGGCAGGACCGCTACATCCGGGTACGCCACCTTCGGGAACGATTGACTACTGCCACCTCCACAGCCGCAGCAATACCAGGTTTGCGCAGGATATCCGACCAGACCGTACGGAACCGCCTACGTGAGGTAGGAATTCGTGCCAGACGTCCAGTTCGAGGTGTCATCTTAACACCACAACACCGTCGACTCCGACTGCAGTGGTGCCAGATTCATCGACAATGGCCTCAACTGCGATGGAGACAGGTGTGGTTCAGTGACGAGTCCCGATTTCTGCTCCGACGTCATGATGGAAGATGTCGCGTGTATAGGCGTCGTGGTGAACGTTATGCGGCAAAATGCGTGCAGGAAGTGGACAGATTCGGCGGGAGTAGTGTCATGGTGTGGGCAGCCATCTCACACACTGGCAGAACTGACCTGGTCCACGTGCAGGGCAACCTGAATGCACAGGGCTACATTGACCAGATCCTCCGGCCACACATCGTTCCAGTTATGGCCAACGCCAACGCAGTGTTCCAACATGACAACGCCAGGCCTCACACAGCACGTCTCACAACGGCTTTCCTACAGAACAACAACATTAATGTCCTTCCTTGGCCATCAATATCACCGGATTTGAACCCAATTGAGCATCTATGGGACGAGTTGGACCGACGCCTCCGACAGCGACAACCACAGCCCCAGACCCTGCCCGAGCTGGCAGCAGCCTTGCAGGCCGAGTGGGCCACCATCCCCCGGGACGTCATCCGTACTCTGGTTGCTTCAATGGGCAGGCGGTGCCAGGCAGTTGTCAACACACGCGGAGGCCACACCCGGTATTGACTCCAGATGACCTTGACCTTGGTGGTGTGTCCTATCACTTACTCACAATGGACTAGAGTGAATTGTGAACAATCCTGCAACATTTGGTAATTATCGGACTCACCATTCAATAATTAAATCAATTCTCCAAATGTTACGACAATGTGGTTTTGCGTTTCTTCTTTTGAAGAGTATATATATATATATATATATATATATATATATATATATATATATATAAATTACACACACATACACATATATATATATATATATATATATATATATATATATATATAAACAATTAACGAATTTGCAGTCTGTTAAGATCTACAGTTTGGTTTTGACTTGATGTAGCTCTACATTTACATTTCGACGTCTCAAGAAAAAGATGGAAGTGCCCAAGGTGTGGTTATTTCTTGCGCGGAAAAAGATCGGATTTTTACCAGCATGCATTGCTACCTGTCATGTGTCAGAGTGTTCAGTCAAGCGTAACCGTCACTAACTTCACGTGCACTGATCTCACACTCAACTGCATAAAACACAACACAGCTAACCAACTGATAGACAACTGATAAAAGAATTATGCAACCTGTCGTGACACTATTAAAAGTGTAACTGAAATAAATGTAGGATATATAAATATTAACAATAGGTATTAATATAATATTCATATGCGGTAGTTATCATTAATTGCAAAACTGTATATATGTATGTACGTATTTATGTATTAATGTATGAATATCTATATATTGTATGTATGTCGAGGTTGACTATTACATACATAAATATTAACGCACTGGCGCAGGGGATAATTAAATCCTTTCTGGCCTCACAAATTGTCCCATGCCGTTGCTGGGACTCGAACCTGTGGCACCGATTCGCCCGCAAATTGCAAGGCTAACCATGATACGCTCTGAGCTATCGAAGCTTCCACAAAAAGGAAGTTCTTTAACTCAACCATATACATGGGGCCTACAATCTACGCGGTCGATCCCGCTTACGTGCATGAAACAGTGGGCAGACCTGCCACTGGCTAGTATGTATTGATGTATGAATATCTATATATTATATGTATGTCGAGGTTGACTATTACATACATAGATATTAACGCACTGGCGCAGGGGATAATTAAATCCTTTCTGGCCTCACAAATTGTCCCATGCCGTTCCATGTATGTATGTATGTATGTAAGTATGTATGTATGTACGTATGTACGTATGCACGTATGTACGTACGTACGTACGTGTGTACTTATGCACGTATGCACGTATACATGTATGCATGTAGGTAGGCAGACAGGTAGGTATGTATATATCTATGTATGCATGTATATAGTTTATTGAATGTTTCATAATTACAATTTTGAAAAACCAATATAGTTTTGAATATACAATTCAGTTTTTAGCATATTTGACTTTATTAGTATTTAACATTTTCTGTATTTTATTCTGTAACTATAATATTTGATTTTAATAGGTAACCAAGTTATAAAGTTACTGTTTGTGTTATTAGTTCCTGTTTTATATAATATCCATGATTATACATCTTTCCATAGAATATGAACTTGAGCACATTCAAAAACCAGTGTTGTAGTTTTTCTAGAAAGCTATTACAAAAGCTACACACGTTACAGTCAGTATAATAGATTATATGTAAAATCGTGTTAAATGCCAAGATTGTGTTAAAAAGGATATAATGAAACTAAACCAAAGATGTATGTTGCAAGCTTCGAAAATGTACTGTATAAATCGTTTCCCATTCATGCATATGATAGAAAAAATCATAATTTCCACATTTTAACTGTGCTTTTGGAATTATTTATCGAGAATTTAATACATCATACACGTACGTTTGCAGCCACTTTTGTCTTTAACAAAATGCTTAGTTTAAATGGGAAAATGTGATTTTTTTAAGGACGTCAAGATAACAAAAATATTATAAATACCATTCTGAATTAAAAAAACAACAACAAACAAACAAAAAACATAACCTGTTAACGTAGCCTTATCATAGTCGCATAAAATGCAGCACATAATTTATATTTTAGTCAACTTTTGCTTCTCTTAAAACATTTTACACTGATTTACACTAAGGAAAACCCACGTCGAACTCTACTGACGGTAAGTAACTAATTCAACTAAGGAGATATTTGTCTGCAAAGTATAGCTTTTCTTAAGTCTGACCAG